>NC_082720.1:52859239-53161739 GCF_030144855.1 Hypanus sabinus | reverse complement strand
AGCTTTGATTAATTCAGGCTGATTTGCTATCATCTGCTGACCCAGTGTGAGATTAGGAACTGCTGTGCATTTGCTCTTATGTGGCTCGAAGGCATCATCCATTTTCGGGCTATGCTACTCAGGGACTTGTGTTACTATTGCATTCTGTGAGCTTATGAGCTATCCTAACTACTGTATACATTCTGTGTGTGACTGTATGGGCTATGTTTTGCACCTTGGTCCCAGAGGAATGCTGTTTCTTTTCGCTGTATACATGTGAATAGTTGAATGAGACTTAAACTTAAACAAAATAGGTATGAAGGTAACTTATAAATAAGACACACAAGTAGATATGGACAGGTTATGTACATGGGAAATGGCCTAGCAAATGAGGTTAATGAATGGAATTATCCCTTTTGGCAGTTTTTTTTAAAGGAGCAATTCTCTATTCCGTGAGAGCTTGCAGATTGGGGAATGGGATGCATAGATTACCGGTTCCGGTGCATGATTTGCAACAGGTCAGTATAAGGTTTCTTCCCCAAGGCAGTTAATCTGATTAACCATTCTAGTTAGCCCCCACCCCAACCTCCTCTATCTAATATCCTTGTTGTTGCACTGCACTGTGAACCCTTCAAAGTACATTTATAATGCTGCTACATTGTAAATACATGCTGGTATATATTTATTTACACACATTTTATTCCATAGCCATCATTTAATTCTAACCTTAATAGCATTATTATATTTACATATAAATATTTATTATTTATACAATTATGTAATTTTTGAATGTTGCTGTTTTTTGTCGCATGTCACAATCTGACCAACACACCACAGCAAATTCCTAATACATATAAGTGTATAATGCAAGTTAGGTTGATCCTTGACCCTTAAAATTGCAGCAAATATTTAGGAAATTGAGCAGGAGCAGAAAGAAGTTGGTATAAAGACCTTTGTGTACGGTACATGTGAGATCACTTCTGGACAACTATCATTTGTCTCCTTATTTAGGGAAGATTCAGAAAAGGTGAACAAACTTAATAACTGGAATAACCAAGGTACCATATGAAGGAGGGTTGGACTGACTAGGCTTTCATCCGCTGGAGTTTAGAAAGGTGTGCAGGGATTGAATTATTTAAGATTCAGATGTGAAGTTTTCATGTGAAGAGGATGTTTCTTCTTGTGGAAGAAACTATAATGAGGTGGCATTTTAAAACTGAAGAGTCACCCATTTAGGACAGGGATGAAGTGATTTTTCTTCTCCTGAGAGGTGCATCAGCACAGGAACTCTTTTCAATGAGGAACAATTGAAACAATTTTTAATTTAATATTTTGAAGGCCCTAGAACACTAGAACAAAAATCAAACTGCTGGAGGAACTTAGGAGGTCAGGCACCATCTGAGGAGGCAAATGGACAAGTTGATGTTTCTGGTGGAGACCCTTCATTTGGACTGAAGTGGACAGACTCTGGATCAGCATGGGGTTAAAGGTTACTATGGTAGGTGGAAATGGTGAACTGAGGTCACAATCTTATGGGAGGGGGACAGAAACACCTGAAGCTATGCGGTCTATTCCCATTTGGCATATTTCCCCATGATACACATGTATAATCACATGGACATTTACCATTACAGTGATGCATTATCAGATATTATGTTTTGGAAAAATACTGAGATTTCCTGGCAGAATTTCAATTATTTTATTACAAAGGTGGGTATGTTGTTTTCATACTGATTTGGAAAGGAAACAGCATGATTGAAGGGCCCTGATTAAAGGTCTCAGCTGGAAACGTCGACTATTTATTCCACTCTGGAGATGCTGCCTGACTGCTGAGTTCCTCCAGCGTTTTGTGTGTGGTGCTGAAAAATCTCGGCAACTGCAGAATCCCTTGTGAACATGGTTGAAAGAAGTCTTACAGCTGGAATTTCCCGGCTGGCGCTTTGGGAAATCCTCGCTCTGTGTTGGACTCTTCAGGGAAGTCCACCACCGCAGCTCCTGTGGTAGTTTCGCCTTCATCGGCAATCAGTGCAGCGAAAGAGCTGGCGCCAGGGAATGTTCTTCAGGAATAGAACGCCATGCAAATCCAGACGCTTCGAAAACATTATCGCTGAATATCGGAGTTATTGATGCAAGTTTACGCCCGAAGATCAGATATTTCTTCCCTAAAAGCAATCAGCGTGTTTGGAAGCTGGAGGGAAAGCGTGTATTTTTGGGCTGTGGGATAATACAGACAGACATTGAGCTGAAAGCAAACAACGTGGACACAAGCCGCTCCGACTCACAACATGGGCGGCAGCCGCGGGATAAGCGACTCCTCCCTCGCTGCAGCTCTCATTGGTGTCTGCCACCGAGCCCTCCCCTGCTCACTGACCCCGGCGGGCAGCCACACCGGATTCCCGCCCCTCTCGCAAAACAAAATATCCTCATGATCACCGGGATGTTGTTTCCAAATCAGAGGAGGCGGAGTCAGATTTCCACACACCGTCCTGTCTTGATTTTGCACTAAGTTCCTCAAAAGTGAAGTTGGAAAGTGCAAACTGTGACTGCAGTCAGCAAATTTTATCCGATTTATTTATTTAATCAGAACCCAGGGGCAAGTCGGTGCCAGGGTACCCTGCGTTCGTTTGCCTTTCAATGGGGAGCGTTCAGTTAGACGATTTCATCGCTGGATGGATCGGAGGTAGAGTGTTCCCGGTGTAAATCCAACTTGGAACTTCTGCTAACTTTTGCTCGAGTTAATTTACTATAAAGCAACCTGCGGTACTTCGGGATCATCTTTCTTTGTCTGGTTTTACGTTTCACATTCCATATAAGTGTAAAAGAAATTTAAATCACTTTTATAAACTTGTTTATATTTATGTAGCGTCTTTAGGGCTTCGGGACGTTGGAAAGCAACCGGTTCACGGCCACTGAAGTACCATTGAAGTGTAATCTCCCTGGTACTGTAGTGGAAGAAAGTTTCTTTTTTATCGTGACTCAGTCGATTTTTATTTTCGTGGTAGGAGCGGCGAGTGTGATCGTTGGCCACCCCCTCGACACAGTAAAGGTATGTTTTCTTTTCATTTGTATTTTCAACACTGTAGAGCGCTTTTGAACTGTGGAAAAAAACACTATCTTTGTATTTCACCAGGGCCTCTTTTTAAGTTGATAAAGGGTGGACATCCAAAGAACCGATCGTGAAAATACTTCACATGTTCCTGCCGAGTCTTCCCTTGCTTTTCAAAGTTAATTATTTTTCAGACTCGCCTGCAAGCTGGTCATGGTTACAGTAACACAGTCCAATGTGCGCTGAAGATATTTAAACACGAACACGTAAGTTTGCCTGTTTAACTCCAATTTATTTATTTTTTTCTTAACGGACAATACAGGAGGCGCGCTGATTATATACCTCAATCTCTTTCCAGATTGCTGGTTTCTTCAAAGGTCTGTCCTTTCCGTTAGCCAGCATCGCAGTGTACAACTCGGTGGCTCTCGGCGTCTATGGCAATGCTCAGAGGGTCATTTGTCAGTACCGTTACGGTGAGGAGAGCCACCGGGGTCCCGCACTGACTGATGTGGCTGCTGCGAGTGCTGTGGTGGCGCTAGTCACGGTTGCAATTGGTGCCCCGGTGGATCTGGTTAAGATAAGGCTACAGATGCAAACACAGTCCGTGAGGTCGGGTAAGGTTCACGATTTCACCTTTCCGCCGTTTGGGCCCAGTTCCTTGAACGAGCATAGGCACCTCTCTGCAATATAGCATACTTGTATAGTCAAGGTGCAAATGGTGTTCAGTATCATGAGCTCTACTTGTAATATAGTATTTGTTAAATCCAATCCTGCCTTTCAAAAATAGCTTAAGGGAAAAACCTATCAGGATACAAAATAGTAACCGAATTCCATGTTTAAACTGTTGGTCTATATTTATTTTTTTTCTCATTTGATATCTTTAAACTGGACTTTTCTTTATAATCACGAACATGAGAAAATCTGCAGATGCTGGAAATCCAAGCACACACACAAAATGCTGGAGGAACTCAGCAGGCCAGGCAGCAACTATGGAAAAGAGTAAACGTGGCTGAGACCCTTCATCAGAACTGGAGAAAAAAAGATGAGTCAGAGTAAGAAGATGGGGTGAGGGGAGGAAGAAACAAAGGTGAAAGGTGAAACTGGGAGGGGGAGGGAAGTTGGTGAAAGAAGTACAGAGCTGGAGAAGGGAGAGTCTGATTGTTGCAATGAGCCCTGGAGCAGACCCAAATGCAGGACACAAGCACGGAGATCGGGTTAGGATTCTCAGGCGGATTTGAACTTTGCACAGCAAACAGGAGGGACCTTGGCACAGAGTCTGGACATGGAGACAGACTTGGCTTGGACTCGGAGTTGACTTGGACTCGGAGTCGGGACTAGGAATTTGGACACGGAGCTGGGACTTGGACTTATAACGACAAAACCAAACAACAACAGACGATTCATATCTTGGCTTGGAAGCGCGACAAATGGCCTGCAGTCCTCAGCTGGACACGAGACGACAGAATTCCCGAAGCCACTTAGAGTCCACTATTGTCGATGGGCCGGAACGTGCATAGCCAGACTGGCTCAGGTGGCGGTCCAGCATTTCTCAGCGGCCCGCTCTGGCTGAGGTGATGATCCAGCACTGAGTAGATTAGTGGTCACCAAACCGTTGATCGTTGAGACTTTCCCAGTAGATCCCAAAGAAAAAGAAAAATAAATACACAAATACTGTTGAGAGATTGTTTCTGGGTTGCGGGGTTTTAGTTCCGTTCTTTCTGCCCAGTCAGCATGCGTGTAGCTCCCCCGCCACACGCTGGTAGCCAACCACCGGACCATGAGGAAACGATGAGTCAGCTGCACCTTTCCTCATTCCCTGTCCCTGTGAGGTCATTACCCAAGAGCGTCAGGGATCACTGGTTGGCCTCGGGTAACCGGCTGCTTTGTGCAACTGGCGGGAAGTGCCGTTGCTACTGGCCTGGAGAGCGGACAGATGGGTGCCGCCTCTGAACCTGTTTAGCACACCGAATGTTCGTGGGAAACCTGGTGCTAAAAATATTCGCAGACGACCTAATTCGGGCTCAGGGTTTTGTAAGTAGCAGAGCGGCTACCTCGCTGCGATCTACTGAAGCAAACTTTCGTTGGCCGATCCTACAAGGGGGGCGGACATGTCCTGTTGCACTCCTCACTCGGTCGCTCTCCCTGGACTGTGACCGCCGCAGCCCCAGCACAGGAACAGACGCACCTGGCCAAGGCGGCGGGCAGGTGGGCGGGAAGCTGTATCTCAGGCCCGGAGGCTGTCTAGTGAGGCAATGAAGCCATCAAAACTGCTTCGGTACCCTGAGTCCAAGCACCCCGCACTTAAAGACAAACTCGTTGAGTTTTTTTCCTGCGTTAAGACCGTGAGCAAGCGGGCAGCAGGCAAGTGCTGAGAGCCACTAAAGTAAATTGTGGAATGGACTGGACATAAGGAACCTGCTTCGAGTATCGCTGTATTCCAGTCGTGTTTAACACCCCCCCACCCCCCGTCGGCCAGTCCGCAAGAATATTGTCAATATTAAACCGGTCTGCGGTGCAAAAAAAGGATGGTGACCCCTGGCATCATACATTATTTCTACTTATAGGTTGCGGGGTTTTACTTCCAGTCTTTTCTGCCCTGATGCGCATGCGTGTAACTAATCGATTTGGAGTTGATCTTGCCCTTCACTAAGGCTGAGGTAGGGGATCTTGGGCTTCAAAAGGTTGGTGACCACTAGAGTAGACTTAAGCCGGAGTTTTTACGCTGCTGGTTTGGATGAGGAACAGGTGCCCTAATCAAGGAACCCGGTAGAACATGGGGAAAAGGAAATGAACTGAAATGAGGAATCAACGGACCGGACCATGACACAGATAGGAGAGGAGAGATGGCCATGGAAGAAAGAAAAGTGGGGGGGGGGAGCACTAGAGGAGGTGCCGGGAAGATAAGGTGAGCGGGAAATGGGTGAAGTGGGGGCATTAACAGAAGTTTGAAAAATCAATGTTCATGTCTTTGGGTTGGAGGCTAATGTTTTGCTCCTCCAACCGAGCGTGGCTTCATCGCGACAGTAGAGGAGGCTGTGGACTGATATGTAGAATGGGAATGGGAAGATGACCACTGGGAAATCTTACTTTTTCCAGCAGACAGAGCATAGGAGCTCAGCAAAGCGGTCTCCCAACCTACGTCAGGTCTCACTGATATACAGGAGGCCACATCAGGAGCACCGCACACAGTATATGACCCCAACAGGCTCACAGGTGAAGTGTCACCTCACCTGGAAGGACTGTTTACTGCCCTGAATGGTAGTGAGGGAGGAGGTGTACGGGTAGCTGTAGTACATGTTCCGCTTGCAAGGATACGTGCCAGGAGGGAGCTATTTGAGGAGAGACAAATGGACAGGGGAGTTATGTAGGGTGCAATCCCTGAGGAAAACTGAAAGTGGATGTGCTTGGTGGTGGTATCCCGTTGGAGATGGTGGAAGTTATGGAGAATTCTGTGCTGGACACGGAGGCTTACGGAGGGTGGTAGGTGAGAACAGGAGGAACCATATCCCTGGTGGGGAGGTGGGTGGTTCGGGTGAAGGCGGACATGCACAAAATGGATGAGACGCAGATGCAGGACTGGTGGATGAAGGGAATCCTGCTTCTTTGAAGAAGAAGGACATCTTCGTTCAGGAATGAAAGGCCTTAGCATGAGAGCAGATGCAGGGAGAAGGTTGAATTGAGAGAAAGGGATGGCATTTTTACAAGTAACAGGGTGGGAAGAGTAGCTGTGAGAGTCAGTGGGCTTATAATAGACACCCCCATTCTCCAGAGATGGAGACAGAAAAATCGAGAGGTGTCGGAAATGGGCCAGGTAAATTTGAGGGCAGGGTGGAAGTTGGAGGCAAAATTGAAGTTGATGAGCTCTGCATGGGTGGAGGAAGCAGCACCAATGCAGTCACTAATGTAGTGTAGGAAAAGTTGGGGAGTGATACCTGTGTAGGCTTGGAACATACACTGGATCCAAGCAAGCATAGTTGGGACCCATGTGAGTGCCCATGGCTACACCTTTTGTTTGAGGGAATTGGAGGAGCCGAGGGAGAAATTATTGAAAGTTCCGCCAGATAGAAGAGAGTGGTGCTGGTAGAGAGGAACTGGATGGGTCTGGTGTTCAGAAAGAAACAGAGAGCTCTGAGGCCTTCCTGGTGGAGGATGAAGGTGTACTGGGACTGGACATCCATAGTGAAAACAAGATGATTGTGGCCAGGGAACTTGAAATCATTGAAAAGATCAAGAGCGTGTGAAGTGTCACTGATACAGGTAGGAAGGGGCTTAACCAGGGGGATAAAGCTGAGTCGAGGTATGCAGATATGAGTTCAGTGGGGCAGAGACAAGCAGAAACAATGGGTCTACCTGGACAGGAAGGCTTGTGAATTTTGCCACTTTATTTTGAATTATCACTTTTTTATTTCCTGAAGTCATATACATGAGACTTATTTGTAAATAAAGTGCACACCTTGAGTTGTAGGAATGCAAAGGAATTTGAACTAAATATCTTTCCAATGGCATCATCTGAGCACCATATGCATATGTACCATACAAGTAGGCCATATTGCAGAGGCGTTCCCGTGCTTTCTGTGACGTTCTGAAAGGTAGGTCTTGGACTTGAGTAATTAAATAATTATTTTCAAAGTAAATTTTAATTAAAATCCTACAGATTGATAACTTAAGTTTTTGTTATTATTAGACATCTCACTTTCTTTCTCCCCATTGTCTTTTCCTCCTTGCCTACTTCTGGATTATTTTAAGTACATATTTTCTTAGGCATAATTTAAAAAATAAGATACGTACTGCAATCTTTTGCAAGCCATTTCACAAGTCTGGAGACATTAGATTCTTATCACAGACATCACTCTTGTGGGTTTAGAGTTTTTTTTAATAGCTGTCTACTTATGCCAATCTACTGCAGGTGTGTCTGTATGGTAGGATACTGTGAGTTAGGCAAACATAGTCAGAGGCGTGGAATGAGCAGTACAGAAGGGGACCATTTGGTTTTTCAGGTTTCTGCTGGCTGTTTAGAAGTGCTATCTAATCGTTGATCCCATTTCCCCGTCCTTTCTAAGGCTGAAAATATTTATCCAGCCTCGTTGACAATTATTTTGAATTATCTCCAAAAGTTGATGCTTTACATCAGATTTACTTAGAACATAGAACAGTCCAGCACAGGAACAAGCCCCTCAATCCAAAAATGCTGTGCCAAGACAATTAAATTAGTAATCAAATGGTTAACTAACAATGTCAACATCCTTCCATTTCCTCATAGTAATGTGTCTATCTAAACTTCTCTTAAAAATCCCTTATGTATTTGCTTCTCCCACCACCCCAGGCAGTGGATTACAATCTTCATTATAAACAACTTCAGTTTCATTATAAACAACTTCAGTACCTTCTAAGTACTTCAGTCAAAGTTTTGGCGTATTTGCCACTGGAAGCAGCTTCTCTTGATTTGTCCAAATAAAAGAGATCATTGTTCAATTTATTAGTCTGGGTAATCCTCAGGTCCATTATCCATTCCACTGGTTGTATTTGTAGGCCATGTGGGACCATTGAAATTTGGCCCTGAAAGCCTGTGTCATTGATTTGAAATATCAGAAAGGGAAGCAGCCAACTTAATGAACAATGCTGTACAGTGACGCTAGACCCATACAGTGTTTACAGCACCTCTCCCTCCCAAACTCTTGTCTCTGTTCTCTTGAAAGTGCAGAGCACCAGGCAAATGGAGCATCCCTACCTCCAAGTTACCATCCAAGTTAAAAACCATCCTGTTTGAAGGTTATTGCTATTTCTTCGTTGTTACTATATTAAAATCCTCAGTTTCCTTTGGATGTTGGAAACTGCCCGCTGGATTCAAAAGTAAACCACCGTTAAGAGGTTCCAATCAGATTACATTTTTAACCAGAGGATGGTGAATCTGTGGAATTCTTTGCCACAGAGGGCTGTGGAGGTTAAGTCATTGGATATACTTAAAGCAGCAGTTGGTAGGTTCTTGATTAACTAAGGGGAGAAAGCTGGAGAATTCAGGTTGAATGGATAATAAATCAGCCATAATTGAATGGTGGAGCAGGTCAGATGGATCAAATGGCTTGATTCTTCTATGCCTATCAGAATCAGAAATCAGAATGAGGTTTATATATATATATCTTTTTAAATAGTTAATTTAAAAATTAATAGAGCAAAAACAAAAAAAAAGTGAGGGTAGTGAGGCCATAGGTAATTGTAGGGATTGATTTTTCTCTGTCTAGATTTTACTATGTTGTCTCCTGCAGCTTTTTACTTCTGATAATTTTTATTTAGGGATGTTAACAATGATTATGAATTGCTAAATATTTTTTACACTCCTACAGCTAAATTAAGTTTGGTTGGTGCTGGTTCCATTGACTCGCTTGCACTGAATAATCAGCCTCTGTACAGGGGGCCCATGCACTGCATTAGCAGAATCCTGAGGAAAGAAGGAATTGCTGGACTGTACCGAGGGGTCGGAGCCATGTATCTCAGGGATATTCCAGGATACTGTTTGTATTTTGTTCCCTACATGTTGCTGTGTAACTGGATGATGCCTGAGGGGAGTACAACACCTAATCTATATTCTGTGTTGCTGGCTGGTGGTGTGGCAGGTAAGATTACTTTCAATCTAAGAACATGCATATTACGCATTTATTTAGTAACGTTTCTAAAGAAGGAAGTTGAGGAAGCAGGGTTTGGGCTACCGTCTTTGAGTCATTATTGTGTAGTATTAATATCAGAATAGGAATCTCTTGTTACTTTCAATTTGCAGTATCAATAATTTTCAAAGCAAGGTTCTGCAGGGAGAAGCATGCATCAAAACAACACGTCCAGGGTCTGACACAGGTTTCATTTCAAAGGACAATTCATATTCAGACAAGCATAATGTAAGAAACAGTACGTGCAGATTTGCCCCGTGATGGGGATGGGCAGCGTCAACCAGTGATGGCTGATGGGATATTACTGTTGGAGTTGGACACTCAGGCAGGGATTGTCATCATTGTGACCGCTCACTGTTACATTGTGAGGATTTAGAATCAGGCCATCGTAAATGAAACACATTGTTACTGACAATCCAATTCCGTGACAGCTATGGATAGACTCAATACGTAATGCCAGAAAAAGCTGTTCACCCTCTAGTTAAGACCGGTACTGATTCTCAAGTCAGTATGTTGTTGGAACATTATAATGGCAGTCCCAACCAATGGCATGTATGGGTAAGCTTGTAATACAATGGAGGACTGTGCTTCAGTTTCCCGGAAATCACAATGCACAAATGGGGTTACCTCTTGCAATTAGCTGATGATCTTCAAATACTTTTCTGTAGCATGACACACAACATCATTGCATTATGGAATATCATTTCTAATCCACGATGTTTGGCACAGTGAGCTCACACCTGGATAAAAGTTCATTTAGACTACCTAAACCCATTTTATTTCTGCTGCCTGTAAGAAAGAAAACAGTTTTTAACTTAGTTCTGTTGGGTTCTTTGGATCATACACCATCCTTAGGCAGAAAATCCATCAAGTGACCGGAGTAACTGAGTATTTTTTACTGTGCACAATTTACACATTGTGTACTCTGTTCCTTTAATGTTTGTACGTATTATTCCTCAAAGCAATAGCTGCTAATTGTGAGAAACCCTGGGGCATTTTGCTTTTAATCCTGTCAAACATGGTTAACTTTGGATCTACAGATTAGATACTGAAGTGTTGTTCTCTTCTAATCTGTTTTAATATTCTGATTGAATTAATTCCATTTTATTTGTATATTTATTAAGCAGGAGTGAAAGGAAGCCTTTAATTCGTCCAGTTTTGAGCACTGTCTTGTGTTTGCATGAAAAGCAATCAGACTTCAATGTTTTTCAGGTATACATTGATACAGATTAGATAGTACCCAGGTGTTAGTGACAAGAATAATATATGCTTTTTACACACTAGCAGATTTTCCAAAAGTGTAATTCCTCATTGCATATTTCTTGTGGTTACATTTATACAATATATCCAGCAGAAGAAAGCTGTAGTTATCTATATACAGTATAGTTACATTTCCATTGTAGTTGATACAAAATGAGATCAATACCATGCAGCTATTTGCAGACTACTGGATTAACAATTTGATTTGAAGTAGCAGGACTCTTTCCTTAAGATCGTTATATTCTGGGGTGGTAGTGTGGACAAGCTCCCACTATCTATTAAGTGCTCCCAATGGCGGGCTCCTCAAATAGTCTCTGACAACCAGGTTCAGCTCGCGGCCTTCACGTGTGTCTTAGCTACTGAGTCCAGTGGCCCATTTCTACTGACAGGAGAAGAGGCAAAGGTGGGTTACTGGTGCTTCCAAAACAGTCATTTTGGGTAGATGGGGCTTGTCAGTAGTGGCTGGCAGCTCTCCTAAAAGGAAACCTCTGATCTCCAAACTCTGCAGCCTTGTGTCTATGCCCAGTCATAGGGGAGCCTTCAGGAGTAAACCCCAAGGAAGAACCTGGAGCTGGAATCCCGAAGGCACTTACGCTTAGTTCAATACTGACTGGCAACTCCTGCAACATCACTGGTGCCAAACTGTATCGGTCTCTGCCATTCTTTTGCTGTGTGGAGAGGGGGAGCCTGCCATATGGGCATGAGTGTGTTCTCCATATTGTACTGCCCTGGCTTGCATATTGTGTGATCAGCTGGTATCGCCGACCAATGGAGGCCTCAGACAGGCCTCATACATCACTCTGTATGACTACACTTGAGGGTTAATGGGTATTATTTACACCTGCACACTTCTAAGCAACTAAACTACTTCATGATCATTACCAGCAGAGCAGTATCATATCCTGTCAGTTAGAAAACACAGAGATAATTTCTTTCCCACAGACACTCAGAATAAGGTAGGTATAAAAACATTTCCATTGAACAGTGACTTAGGCCATTTACTGGTGAGTTTCCAATATACAGTATTTTAAATTCTCTGCAGTGCTTAAGTTAGAACATCAGATGAATGTTAACCAAGTAATTAAATTTATAATTGTATTTAGTTGAAACCGTTTCCCCATGTTAAATAAGTGGTAATAAACTAGAAGCTACCAAATAATTTACATCTTTATCAAATAACACTTGGTTCTGTATTACCTTATGTCATAAGTTTCAAATACTCAGCCCTTGCCAACATCTCTCAGTAACCAATTAAAAGGCTTGGGTATCAGTTTCTGAAACTGAAGTGAAATTTTTGAAGTGCTTAGAATTGTTAAATGCTCTTGGAAACATATCAATGGCAAACCATGCATCTATATTTAACATTGCAATGGATTTCCAAAAGGATACGACCTAGGGAGAGGAAACAGTCAGCAGGGAGACTACAATACAGTAGTCTTGCTCTCCAATTGCAAAGAATAAAATTACCATGAAATGGTTGTATTCTAGACACAATAGATTTGGCAGATACTGGAAGTCTTAAGTACCACACACAAAATAATGGAAGAACTCAGCATGCCTGGCAGAATCTATGGAGGGGAATAAACAGTAAACAAACAGAAGGCCAGGGAGTTGGGCTGAGGAGGGGAGAAAAGGGTCAGCCATGATTGAATGACGGTGCAGACTCGATGGGCTAAATGGCCTAGTTCTGCTCCTATGTCTTATGTTTGGGCTGAGGCTTCTCAAAAAGGAAGGGGGAAGAAATGAGAAATAAAAGATGACAGAACTGGAAGGAAATGGTGGGTGGCTGGGTAGGTGGGGGAAGGGGGATGAAATTGCAAGCCGGGAGGTGAGAGACGGAAGAGGTAAAGGGCTGAAGAAGAAGGAATCTGTTTGGAGAGGCCCCAGAGGGAGTTGGTGGACAAGTGAGGTGAAGAGAAGGGGTAAGAGGGAAGCCAGAATAGAAAATGTAAAAAGAGAAAAGTGATATTCCAGAATAATTTTAATCTTCCAGATATTCTAGAATACCACTCCTCTCTTATTCCATTCCCCATTCTGGCTCTGCACTGGATTCCCTGGTAATCACTCAGGGACAATCTTCCCTGTCTGTGCTTAAAGGAAAGAAGGTAATATTTTTGATTCCCTTTTGAAGCAGGCAAACTGATTGGCCAATTTGTGGAAAATACACTTTTATACCACTACAAATGATTCCTCCGTACCTAGTCCCCCTGGTATCTACTCAGCTGCATCACTGTCTCATCTGAGGGATGAAAGGTAACTAATTAGGACGGAAAACATGGTAGCTCCCCAAACAGATAGATGTGTGATTCAGGTCTTGTGTTAAGGTTGCACTGGATTTCACATCTGTGGCAGGGGTTTCCGTGGGAACATCTTTGCCAACATTGAAAATATCAGCAAAGGCATAAAAAAATCAAGGGATACTCAGATCTAATTCCATAACATAGGTAGATCTTACCAGTACCATTATCACCTTTAAAATAGCATTAAAATGACACAGAGCAGAATGGCAATACCCAAAATGCACACTGACAGGAGAACTCTTGTAAAGAGTTAGCTGAGGAACGATGTGCCAAATGGCACCCTTCTGTGCTGTACCATTCTGTGATGCTTTATAACATGGACTATTTCTGACAGTAGATTGGTTGTGTATTTCATCTTTGGGGAGAAATAAGTCACACTGCTCCACTTTTCCCGTTAGGTGATGACCAACAAAGGACTGAATGGAAATCTACAGTTCTTTTTCATTACTGAGCAGTAACTTGATTGGTAAATGTGATTGTGTGAACGTACATTGAGTGCAGAGTCCTTTCAAGCTCAGCTGCCAGTTTGTCAAGTCAACAAATGCATTTGTATTCAAGTGCTGATCAGAACTCTTTAATTTTGGATGCTACAAGTATCTTTATTTGTTAATGCTTACATTTATATACAATTCAACAATGGTGATAACTATAAAATTGCTCTCAACCTTGAAAGTCTGTCATGCTTAAAATGAGTTTTGTTGTTATGACATTGTCCTTTGCTTTCATTTCTGTGTGACAGTTATTCATTTCTATTTAACACATGCAGTGAAAAACGAAAAACCATTTATTTTCTTAGTACTTAAGGTTTCCAGCGGTCCTTTCGTGTTGTTTTATGTTTATGGTCCCATTTTGTCATTGCTTTATACACCAGATATTGTGCTTATTATTAAGGGGAGGGGTGGGAAATTATTTTCACCACGGCTCCCTTGACATACTCAAGCATAAAAAAGGGTCAAGTCTGATTACCGATCTTTACCAAATTAGCTCTCCTCTGCTGGGTTGGGCAATAGTAAGTTTGAATTGGATTTATTGAAATCAGTGACATCATTTGGAGCAAACACAAAGAAATCTTCAGATACTGGAAATTCAAACAACACACACAAAATGCTGGTGGAACACAGCAGGTCAGGCAGCATCTATAGGGAGAAGCACTGTTGACGTTTCGGGCCGAGACCCTTTATCAGGACTAACTGAAAGGAAAGATACTAAGAGATTTGTAAGTAGGAGGGGGAGAGGAAAATGTGAAATGCGAAGACCGGAGGGAGTGGGATGAAGCAAAGAACTGGAAAGATAATTAGCAAAAGTGAAACAGAGCTGGAGAAGGGAAAGGATCATGGGACGGGAGGCCTAGGGAGAAAGAAAGGGGGAAGGGAGCACCAGAGGGAGATGGAGAACAGGCAGAGTGATGGGCAGAGAGAGAGAAAACAAACAAACAACTAAATATGTCAGGGATGGGGTAAGAAGGGGAGGAGGGGCATTAACGGAAGTTAGAGAAGTCAATGTTCATGCCATCAGGTTGGAGGCTACCCAGCTGGTATATAAGGTGTTGTTCATAACTTGGAGAGCTGCAAGTGTCTGAAGTACTCAGGATTGAGCTCAGATTGAAAAAAATAAACCCAAAATAGTCTAAGGAAATATGTAACAGCTGTTAGAACCCAAAAGTGAAAGTTAGTTTTATCATTTAGATTATGTCCTTTGGAGCTCATTTCAAGTATTAACACATCTCTCCAAATCTTTTTTGATGAGGACAGAATCAATCTTACCTTTCAGTCCCTTATAGAAGAATGTGCTATTGATTCCTTCTATGGATGCAAGCATGAAGGTTTTCTACTTTAGCGAAGAATTAGAGAGCTATTGATCCCTCGTTCCATTCATCAATTTAAAGTATTGTGAAAACTGGGGATGGATGGCTGGGGTGGGGGGTGGTGGTATTGAATTCTCTCCATTGTTTGTATTTACTTTAATATAATTGACTTTTATTTGTAATAACAGTTGATAATAATTATATTGGTGGATGCAATTTTATGAATAGAGTGTCTTCGCTGGTGAAGTATAATGTGTAGTGTAAAATATGTTTTTATCCATTATGGAAACTTTCTTGCAAGGAATTATTTGATAAAACAGAAAATAAATATCAATAGCAATAATGATAGAAATCAATAGCAATAATCAGCAAACACATTGCTGGAGATAGAGAAATCTGCATGGTTTCAGTTTATCTGGAGCTATTGTATGAGGGGTGATTGATAAGTTTGTGGCCTAAGGTACATGGAGTCAAGTTTAGAAAACCTAGCACATTTATTTTTCAACATAGTAGTCCAGCAGTCATGGAGCATATAGATCTTGGACCTCCAGAAAGTGTCCACAACAGGGGTGATTGATAAGTTTGTGGCCTAAGGTAGGAGATGAGTTATACAGCTCTCGTTACATGCACATGCAATTCAATTCTGAGTGATTATGCAGAATGTTTGAAGTTAATAACTCATCAGGTGTGATTGATGTTTCTGGCCTAAGGTAGAAGGAGATGAGTTATTCAAACTTTTTACATAATCACTCAAAAAGTTGATCTGCATGTGCTTGTAACGAGAGCTGTATAACTCATCTCCTTCTACCTTAGGCCATGGACTTATCAATCATCCCTGCTGTAGTCACTTTCTGGAGGTCCAAGATCCATATGCTCCATGACCACTGGACTAAGTATGTAAATGTAGGAGGGGACTACATTGAAAAATAAATGTGCTAGGTTTTCTAAAATTGACTCCTTCTACCTTAGGCCACAAACTTATCAATCACCCCTCGTAAACTGAAGGGAGCAGCAAAGTTACCAAGGAGGATAACTTCATTGCGATAAATTAAATGGCAAAGGTTAGTCAAAAGTTTCAAGCATCTTACTAGCAGTAAGCAGGTGTTAGAAGCCAGTCAACGTAATGCATTCCGACCTGAATGAGAGTGAACACTATTGATATATCAGTGGTTGTTCTTTGCTGCTAGCAAATTCCATTTCACTGATACCAAAAACTGACCCTTTTGAAGACTTTGAGGTTTTGAAAAATCCCTTTACAAGCTTTGCAAGCCCTTTACAAGATGACCATGTATCCATTAATCCTCCAGTTCCTTTTATTGCAAATTGATGCAGAATAACTATTTCTGTATGACTGGTCTGCATAAATGTGATATTAATGTGTGTGTTGTGTACTCCAGATAGGCTAATGAAGTTTAAAGTACCCTTGGGGGTGGGCTGGTAGAAGAGTAACTGATCTCTAGTGAATTATGAATACAAAGGATACAGCAAAACAATATTCATTTGCCTATATTGAGCAATGACTGTTTTCAAAAGCTGGAATAATTGAGTTGAAAAATGTACAAACTCTCTTAATCATATTATAACATTTAAAACTTTTGTCCAACTGAAATTAATACCAACACCATGTTAAAAAAAAGAGACTGATAACAATGTTTATGTGCTGAAAGTTTTAAAACATTACAAATCTAAAGGAAGCAAATTCCAAGTTACATAGAACTGAAACAAGAAATACTAATAATCCTTCAAAACTCTTACTATTCAGAAAGAAGTTTAAGTTGAAACAGTTAAGCTTGAGGTGGGATTGAAAAGTAAATGCTTTGAATCAAAAGGAGGAAGGTCTGTGTTTTGCATTTAGCATTTATTTAGCATCAAAACTTGATCGTTTCATATCAAAGACTACTTTCAATTGGATGTTGGATTTATGGAATCCAAAGAAATAAATTATGCATTAATCAATACCATATCTTGGTGTTGGAATAGGATGATGTCATTGCACAGAAGTCTGATACCATTCTGTGTGCTGTTCTAACCATTACCTGGACCCGCTTATCAACACAGAGCTTATTCTTACTTCTGTATGGGAAACTGGTGGTGATCACATTATTGTCTTTCAAAGTTCTTGGGATTGGTTTAGATCCTGGGTGTAAGAAACAGCCTATAACATTTGGGAAAAGTAAATTGTGTTAAATCTCATGAATAAAGCATTGAGGATGGATTTCAATAAAATCCATAAATATGAATCTAATTGTCTTTCAACATCAATAGCCTTTATATATAATGCTGCATAAAAAAATAAAAACCTTGTAAAGGTAGTTAAAATTAACTTGATCCTCTTTGGTCAGAGCACCATTTTTATCAGACTTTGCCATGCTAATTAGATGGAAGCCTGGAAGATTCAAGAGAAAATGGCCTAGACGATGTCTGGTTGCAGGAGTCTTTACTTTCAGTCATTACCCAGAATGAAAGTGGACTTCATACAGAGCCCAATCCAAGTGAGATCTGGGCAAATGATACACTAAGTGAGCTGCTGGAAGTCTGTTAATGCTTTTGGATGTTTATTGAAGTAAGCTGCTCCTATGTGAAGTGTTTCAACTTTACCCTCTGCTGAAATCCTTTTGGACATTTGGCTTGTGGCAGCCATGATTTTTAGACTGGTTGTTGGTAGGACTGGTTATAGAGAATAGAGATGGAATGACCGATGAGAAGGGGAAGCACATGGCAGGTGTGCAGTAGCTGTCATTTCCGGAGTAGTTGAATTGGAAAGTATTTGTGAAGTTAAAAGCTCAGACTATCCAGTAATGAATCAAACTCCTTTGAAGAGGATTTAAATTATACATAAATCCTGAGTGAAATCAGTCACATGACTGACCAGAAACTCAGCAACATTTCTGCCCTAACACCCATATTTGCTGGTAATGCACTGAAAAGCCTGGCTGACTTGATGAAGGTCTAAATATTTTGACAAGCAAATGCTAACAAAGCAAAACTTCCAAGTGTAAAATTAAGTACTTTCCTTCGAGTTTCATAATTTGAATATTTGACCAACACCTTCCGCATATCCAAAATGGAATCATAGTACAGTCCTCAGTAGTTTCAGAAGAGCAATTGTTCCAAGTGTGAATATTAAATCAAAAGGTTCAGAAAATGACATTGATCAAATCATTCTATATAATATGAAGAGGAAGTTTTTTTTTATGTTACTTATAGGAAATGGACCTCAAAATGAAACAACACCACCATGAAATCAGTAAAATTGTTCACTTCTTAAGGCACATAAGCTCAGTCCCAAGGTACAGAGTATGTTATGGCCCACAAAGACTTGACACCTTGACTAGTGTAAGCAGATGTAGTGATCAAACTCATCCTTGACAGAACCCATCGGAAAAAAAAACACTTTTCTCCTTTAGTTAAATAGAAACTGAAAATACCAGGAATACTCAACTTGTCAAACCACATTAAACCTGAAATGCCATCAACTAAAACATTAATTCTGTTCCTTTCTGTAGCTGATGCCTAACCTTTAGATGTTTGTGATTTTAGTGCGTAGGTTGACCACCAGTGCAGTGAACCTCCTCTTTGCCAACTATTTGGTCTCATTCTGCAACCAACTCAGTTGATGACCTTGATGATTACAATTTGTTTAATGCCTCTTTGTATCTGCTAAGTTGCAAAAGCAGCACTGATGTGAGTCAGTGACCCATGAATCAGAAGACATCAACAAGAGAAAGTCATCAAAATATAGTACATGCGATTGATTTTAAAAGTTACAATTTAGTGAGTTCCTCCGGTTACATCTTCCTTGTGTGGTCACCAACTGCAAATCCTGTGATAGAATACAGAATATTAAATGGACTGTCATTTATGTAAAGCTGAGTGTTATAGCTACTTTACGAATATTGATGTTTGAACTTGTGATTTTTTTAGGAACGATTTCATGGGGTACCGCAACTCCCATGGATGTGGTCAAAAGTCGTCTTCAGGCTGATGGAGTTAATGAAAGAAGGTACAAGGGAATACTGCACTGTATTCAACAGAGTTACCAAAAGGAAGGGTTAAATGTAAGTAAATAAATGCCATAAATGGAGCTCGCAGCTATAGATAATTTTGGAGTGAAATATTTCTTAATACAGGTAAAATATGAGGTATATTCAGGATGGAATTAAATTGTCCTGTATGATTACCAGATTACTTTTTCAATATCAGTAAGCTTAAGTACATAGGATCTAAGCCATGATCCACTCATTTGAATGCTAGCAAGTTTTTAAGACTTAAACATAGAGCCTTCTCTGCTGAGTAAGTGCCGATGAGAGAAAATAAAATCCAAAACATCTCATCTGCAGGTATAAGGTTTCACTGGAGCTGTAAATGATGTTGGTGAGACTGTACTTGCAAAGCTGCGTGCAATTCTGCTTGCCAGGTGTAGAAGGGATGTCATTATGCTGGAAAGGATGTAGGAAAGTTTCAACATCAGAGTACAGGCCTCTAAACAGTAGTCAGGATGTGGGATACAAATTACAGTGGGAGATAGAAAAAGCATGTAAAGAGGGCAGCGATGGTCATAGGGTGTTTCAATATGCAGGTAGGTTTGGAAAATTAGATTGGAGTTACATCCCAAGGGATGTTCAGCCCAGATAAGTGTGAGGTGGTTGATTTGGTAGGTTAAATTTGAAGACAGAATATAATATTAATGGTAAGACTCTTGGCAGTGTGGAGGATCAGTGAATCCCTCAACTCAAATGATCGCAATACTGCCACTAGAGGTTCAGAAAGTCATGAGGGGATATATATAAAGTGAATGGTTACAGAGGGCATGTGTTTAAAGTGAATGGGGGAAATTTGTGAAGGAATCAGACGAGCTATCATTGTCACACAGAGGTGGTGGCCGTACCGAACGAGGTGCCAGAGGAGCCTTCGATTCTAAAGAGGTTTATGGATAGGAAATGTTTGGAGGAATATGTGCCAAAAGCAGGGAAATGGGACCAGCTCAGGTAGACAACTTGGTCACCATGTGTTTGGTGGGTCAGGGCTTGTATCATACTGTATAATTCTACGACTAAGATCACAGCTTAGTCTATGATCTGTGTTTCCCAAGACCCACTCGCAGACAGATCCTAAATCAGTCATTTAGAAATTGGAGTTCATTTTACTGTTTGGTCCAGTGTAATGCATGCACTCACTCAGGTAACCCATTGCCTTGTTAAACAAAGCCCAGTGAACACAATCTCATGGGAATACGTTAATGCCTCTCCTGCATGATGCAATAAAATGTTACTGCACCTGTTGTAGGCTCACAGGGGCTGTGTCTCTGCTACCCTGAACAGTGGGATTGAAGCCAACTCTTAAAGACACTCATTCTGTCAAAGTGCAGAAGCTTCCTTGGAGAGGATAAGGAGGTGATGGAGATGGGAAGCAAAGGCAGTACTCACCCCCACCCCCCACCTTTGACATGACATGATGGTGTAACCCCCTACTGGCAACATGAGATACAAATTCATCAAGGAGTCACTGATCCCAGACACAACAATGTTTCTTGTGGGGTATAGAAATAGGCAGCTGGTGATCATTACCTGTTCATTGAGGCATTTGCTATTTGATTTTTAACTGCTATAGTTCATTCCTTTGAGGTGTCTGTGCATTGAATGATCCTTAGATGTGGGCCTGGAATTGAACAAACCTCATTTGCAAAGAGGGAAATCGCACCCAGAAAGAGACATGACTGCTGGTCAACCCAAAAATTACCGCTCGAGCATTTTAATACGTTCCTCTTCACTCCGCAATTTCCATCAACATCATGGCATCATTTTATATAAATTACACAAGAGAAATATTCAGTACATAAGTGGCTCCAAATTTGGGAAATTACTGCTCTTATTTTGTAATTGTTTGGGATAAAGGGAGGTAAATAAGCGCTTTAAAACAAATATTTGCATCAAATCTGTTGGCTTAGTTCAAGGATCAGTGATGCATGTTCACTTCACCTCATGTTGATCATGACTGATTGTTGTTACTTTTTAGGGGAACTGGAAGACTTGTCATGTGTTTCCATCTGAGCTCCATCATCAGGTTTTGTCAATGAAAGGGAAGGGATAAATTTATGAGAATTCTTCCCAGAGAGGAGGATTTTTACAATAATAAGAGTTTAGCACATTATCAACAGAGATAGTTAACCAAAATCTCGTGGCACATTTTGATTTGGCATAAGCTGGAACAGATAATAAATAATTGAGAATGGTAATGTTGTAGTTACCATTACGGCACTAGTACCTTGGGTTCATTTCCACTGCTGCCCATAAGAAAATTGGACATTCTCCATACGACAGCTGGGATTTCCTTAAGTGTTGTGGGTTCCTCCCACGTTGCAAAGACGTACGTGTTAGTAGGTTAACTAGTCATGTGCATGTAATTGGAGAGCTCGCTGGGCCAGAAAGAGCTGTTACTGTGCTGTATCTCAAACTAAAAAAAAATGAGGAATTTAGTAGCAGAGCAATAAAACAGTATTGAGAGTTCTCATGAGTTACAGCTTCTTCACGGCTGTAAGTCCAGACCTCAGCTTTCAGTCACAGGCTTCATTATGGAGAAGGTTTATGGCTAATTCTTCTATTTGGGGATATCACAAACATCCCCAACCAAAGCACATACTGTTATCGCTGAAAGTAATGAAATAAACAGGATGTGTACATGTTAAACTATTGTCATGTATGGGAATTGATTACTATTTGTTTACTTACTAGGTATTTTTTAAAGGAGCAGCAGTGAACGCGATTCGTGGATTCCCAATGAGTGCGGCCATGTTTCTGGGATATGAATTCACACTGAAAATCCTGCGAGGTCAATAAGCAGAATGTAGTGTTTCCTTCTTGACATTCATCAAATCTGTCCAGTCACATCATTCTTCGCCTCAATCAACAGTTGGTTAGATATATGAGCAAAGTTATTCTGTTATCTCCGATGTTCTTGAAGTCAACGCTCTTGACAGAAATACTTACTGTTGGACAACACTGAAATTCTCCCTGATGGTGCATTTTCAAAATTTATATGCAATGTTCCCTGGGAAGTCAGACTACTGAACTTTAGCCAACAAACTTCTGGTTTTCTACTGACTTGTTGAGCATTCAAGTAAAAGAATTTCGACTAAATGTGGAATAGGAAAAAAATTCAGAAGGGTGGAGGTAGTGGATGAGGAATTAGTGCCGTCGGATTGCAGGATCTATTTTTCAGCAGAATAGCCTGAGGGAACTTCATAAAATCATACTGCTCAGGATTATTCTGTTGGTCCTCTGCATCTCTTTAACTGAGTGACCCAGTTAGTTCCATTATCCTGCTCTTTCCCCATTCTCTGACTTTTTTTAAATCTGATTTTTTAAAATATATAATGTACAACTATTTACCTGATGTATAATTAGCTGAAAAGCCTTCATGGATGATCAATGAAAGGAGAATCTTAGACACCTTGCAGATTCAAATTCAGTTTTAGTTTATTGTCTTATACACCAGGATACCTTGTTCATGTGAAGCTTACGGTGCAAAGAATATACATGGAAGTAATAAATACTACACTTTATACAGTAGTGAGTGCAGAACAACAGGATGGTGCAAAGGAAATGTGATCTGAAGTAATGCAAAAAGAAATGCTAAAGCCAGGGTTCCCAACCTGGGGTCCATGGACCTCTCAGTTAATGATAAGCCTCCATATGAACCCCAGTGCTATAGTGACAATAGCTAAATAACTAAGAGTAACAATTGGGGAAGGGAAGTGGGATGTGAGAGAGGTGATTTGTGTGAAAACATAATCTGTTCTTGGAATTGGTCCAGGCTTTCAAGCTAATTTGTCATTTGTGGATATCACAAACTAGTTGTGGCTGATGACTCTGGACCTAACCGACTCCCAGACATGTACTAAGCCAATAAATTTTGTTTTTGCTAATTTGAGTTTAAATGGGTGTACAGGCACTGCACAGAAGCCCAATTTTATTCTGTTATATAACAAGCCACTTTCTGCTGCCAAGTAATTATTACATTGTTTCCATGTGCTAAAATGCAACTGTGGGTATTTGGAAATAGGGTCACTATATCTGAAATAGCGAAGTTATTAATCACAGCAAGTTATTTTTATCTATATTTTTTCCTGGAGCACAAGTCAAAGACCACTGTGGTTATGTTAACTTATCTGTTTTCTTCACAGCTAATTATGATGAACCGTAAAAAAAGCAGAATGAGATTATTTAATGTATTCTGGTGAAATATGTTCACATTGCCAAATGAGAATCAAAACAGATTCCAAAGTGAATAGTATCTCTACAAATCTGAAGATTCTCATAGTTATGCATAGCCTTACAAAACATTAAACAAAACTTTTCATTTCTCTGTTTTAATTGCTGTTTTCGGAAGCATTTAGCTTATTCTTTGATCTGTGACCAAGTACTTTAAACAAGCAGATAAAATGTTTCTATCAAGTTATTTTATCCATTGTAAATTAGATACCATGTATCTGTTTTGTAGAATAGAGACAATAATACTGCTTGTTACAGGCCGGAGGAGGATGCAGTGAACCTTCTGTGTGGAAGGTGTGACTTAATCATGTCATATATTATTTTTCTGATTGCAATTTTAATTTCTTTTTCATGTTGTTATCTATAGGTTGTGCATAAAATTGCACATGGAATTATGATCCTAAATGACAAACATTTAATCAGTCTGCTGCGTCCTTATTCACATCCACGGCAGACATCAAATGGCAAAGGAGCAACACTGCCACTGCTTGGTTTTTAATGTGGTGGTGTACTGGAGCACGTTCAGTGGGCTCTGGACCAGACTGTAGGACGTGCATTTGGTGGGATCAGAGTCATTGTGAGTGAAATGCCATGAGTAACTAAATTATAAAAGTGATAAGCAATAAAGAACAATTTAGCCAAAAACATTATTATCCTGTTTGTTCATTGGTCTATCAGTTTCTTTATTTTACTTTTAAAATTTTGTAGGCAAAAATTTAGTCTTGCGAAATGCTGAGAATATTGCACTTATAGTGACAGGCAACTTCATTTCCAAGTTTATTTCTGAAACGTCATGCAATATCTGTTATGGAACACTTTTGTCTATAACAGCTGACATTTCAATTCCTAATGCTTTTGTCACAGATAATTTGTTTCTGTTTTACAGTTAAAAGAGTGATTCCTTACTGTTACTTTGACAATATAAGCAAAGCTAATTTCTGCTGGCAAGGTTGTAGTAGTCAAACATTGAAGCCTTTAAACCCAATGCATTCAGCAAAATTGGTACTGGTTTCCCATTGACTATTTCATTTTTTTAAAAAATACTGTTCAATTTGAATAATAAAATCCAGTTATCTTTTGTGTAATCAAATATGCCAATATTACTGCTGTAGCCAGCCATTTCTGCTCTTTTTTTGGGGATTATACTCAGTACTCACTCTTTATGAACCTGTGAATTCTGTTTTCTGACTTTTGTTCCACCGCTCACAGCTTATTTTGCTCTGAGTTTTTTCTCAATCTCTGCAGACAGCTTATCTACTGATTTCTTTTATAAACCCACTGACTTTCACAGTACTTGGACTATACTCTTCCCACCCTGTCACTTGTAGAAATGCCATCCCCTTCTCGCAGTTCCTCCATTTCCACTGCAGCTGCTCTCAGGATGAGTGTTTTCATTTCAGAACTAATGAGATGTCCTCTTTCTTCAAAGAAATGGGCTTCCCTCCATCCACCATCAATGCTGCTCTCACCCCACCCTCCTGCCACCCAACCAGAGATAGGGTTCCTCTTGTCCTCACCTACCACCCACCAGCCTCCGTGTCTAACACATAATTCTCTATAACTTCCGCCTTCTCCGACGGGATCCCACCACGAAGCACATCTTACCCTCCCCCCCACCCCCCACCTTCCACAGGGACCACTCACTGTGCGACTCTTGTCCATTCATCCCTCCTCACTGATCTCCCTCCTAGAACTTATCCTTGCAAGTGAAATAAGTACTACACCAACTCCTACTCCTCCTCCCTCACTACCACTCAAGGCTTCAAACAGTCCTTGCAGGTGAGGCAAAACTTGTGAATCTGTTGGGGTCATCTACTGTAGCTGGCACTCCTGGTGTGGCCCCCCTGTATATCGGTGTGACATGATGTAGATTGGGATACCACTTCTCCAAACACCTATACTTCATCCTCTTGGTGGCTACCCATTTCATTTCTACTTCCCATTCTCATTCTGGCATACCAGTACATGGCCTCCTCTACTGTTGTGATAAGGCCACACTCAGGTTGGAGGAGCAACACATTATATTCTGTCAGGGCAGCCTCCTACCTGATGGCATGATCATCATTTTCTAGAACAAGGTAGTTGTCCCCGTTCACCATTCCCTTCCCTGTTTCCCTCTCTCACCTTATCTCCTTACCTGCCTATTACATCCCTCTGATGCTCCTCCCACTTCTCTTTCTTCCCTGGTCTTCTACCATCTCCTGTCAGATTCCACCTTCACCAGCCCTTTATCTCTCACCTATCAGCCTCCCAGCTCTTTACTTCACCCCTCCCCTTCTCCTGGTTTTCCCTAATATCTACCTCAAGTATTTCTTCCTCCCCTCACCCGTCTTCTTCCTGTAACTTCTCATCATTGTTTTAGTCCTGATGAGGGGTCTCGGCTCAAAACGTCAACTGTACTCTTCCATAGATGCTGCCTGGCCTGCTGAGTTCCTCCAGCAATTTGTGTGTACTGCTTGGATTTCCAGCATCTGCAGATTTTCTCATCTGAGTTCTTTCTTCTTCATCACTCATTTATGTTAAAAGCAAATTATCTATTTATATCTGGGAGCAAGTTGTTCAAGTCAAGTTTATTGTCATTTCGACCACAAACTGATGGTACAGTATACAGTAAAAATGAAACAACATTCCTCCAGGATCCTGGTGCTACATGAAACAACACAAAACTACACTAGACTATGTGATAAAACTCAAGGCTACACTAGACTACATAAAACAACATAAAATCTGCACTAGGCTACAGTCCTGCACAGGATTACTTAAAGTGCACAAAACAGTGCAGGGCAGTACAATAATTAATTATCAAGACAATAGGCACAGAAGAGGACAAATTATAATATAATAATAAATGATGTAGATGTCAGTCTAGACTCTGAGTATCGAGCAGTCTGATGGCTCGGGGGAAGAAACTTATATAATCTGGTCGTGAGAGCCCGAATGCTTCGGTACCTTTTGCCAGATGGCAGGAGGGAGAAGCTTACAGATCAGGATAGAGGGCTGAGTATTGATCCCCAGAGCTCTGTAGTCATGAGCAAGGATGAGTTGGTTATACTTCTAAAGCAATCATAACCAAGAAATCAGCCAGCAACTTACCTGAAAAGTAGATGCTGCTCCTTTTGCAAGATGTTGGACTGACATCCTTTGTACTGTTTAACGGACATGCAATCATTTCAGGATCTGATTTCAGGGGTAGATGCAAAATTGGTGCTAATTAATGTTATGCTATTTACTTCTGAACAACTAATACTCTCACTAAGATGCCTTCTGAAGTGATTCACACCACAAATGAGTTTGTCTGCTGAGGAAGCCATTTTGTAATTCAGGCCTCATAAAAGATGGGGAAAAAAAAAGCAAACAGCTAAACAGTTATCAGTGACATTTACTCATGGAAAACCAATGTGGGTTACAGCTCACCTTTTAATCTCTTGGTCAAAACATAGAGAACTGAATTCTAGAAAAGAGGAAAGGTGACAGTGATGATTGTTGGCATCGAGATAGTATTTGATCAATTGTGGCATCAGGATAGCCCAGTAAAACTAAAGTCAACTGGCGTTAAAGGGAAGGAACTTCAGTAGCTGGAGTCATATCTCACAAAGGAAATTGATGACGGTTGTTGGTGAGTAATTACCCCACCCACAGAATTTCTCCGCAGGAGTTCTTCGAGGTTATACCCTAGGCCCAACCATAATAAGAATTGAAAGTGCTGGATATATTCAACAGGTCAAAAAGCAACTGAGTAGAGAGGTAAAGCATTAGTGTTCCATATCAATGACGTTCATAGAAGTGACACATATCTTTATAACTTGAATTTCCCATTCTATTTCTACCCCGTCCTCTCTACTTTTGGACTCAAACAATGCTTTAATGAAGCCCAAGGAGTAGTATCTCATCTTCCATGCAGACAGAATACAGCTGGTGCGACACTGAATTCAACAATTTCAGAGAAGCAGCATTTCCTGCTTCCCAGACAGTTCTCTTGTGAGGTCATGCACTTTGACCCAGTTTTCCACCTTCCATGGATGCTGTCTGATCTGCTAAGTATTTCCAGTAAAATCCCTTTTGATTCCACGTTCTACATCTCACGATACCAACACGTCCTTTATTTTATTTTGTAACTGTTAACAACTCCACCATCTAAACATTATAGATTTTGCTTTTAGCTTTTCAGTGCTTAATCAGTCATTCATGGCTAGAAAATGCTAAATTACAGGGAACAGGAAAGTATTTGGGTTCAATTACTGCCTGTCAAATGACATTTCCAAGAACTAAATTGGACACTGGTAGAGCACTTTCAGAGAGTAACTGCTGATAAAATATCCAAGTATCATCAATGTTGATGTGTGATTTGTCTTAATTCATCCTTGTACTGTATGTTGATATTCTGAAATTCTGTACTGTGTAATTCTGTTGCTCTGAAATAAGTTAGCTACAGACTATGAGGACTATAAGGTATAGGTGCTGAATTGGACCATCCAGCCTATCAAGTCTACTCGGCCATTCAGTCATGACAGATGTTATTTTCAGCTCCATTCTCTCACCTTTTCCCTGTTACCCATCAAGAATACCTATCAGGAAGGCATGACTGATAAAGGTCTGACTGAAACCTAAAAGAAGCTACCAGTGCACTTATCAGTTTCATTCAATTACATCCTTTTTCTTTAATATTTTGTGTCCTCTTTGCAGAATTTGCATGGAAACACCCTTATTTAATATTACTGATTTCTAACTGAGGATAAACATCTATGTATCAGTTCAACAAATCTATTCTATCTAACAAATATTAAAGTTAAATGTTTAAGAACTGGCACATCATATTGTAGCTGTACAACACTTTGGTTAGACAGGCTGTGTGCAGTCAAGTCAGAGCAATACAGGAAGGATGTGGAGACATTAGAAAAAAAGGTTCACCAGGATTTTACCTGGATGAGAGAGTATTTACTATAAGGACAGATTGGACAAACCTGGATAGCTTTCTCTGGAATGTTGGATTCTGAGGGACAATCTGAAAAGGGTAGGAAAGGCATAGGTAGGCAAGCAGAAGTGCCAAATACGTTAGGGCATCAATTTATGGTGAGAGGAGTAAAAACTTAAAGCTTTTATGAAGGGAGATTTTTTACAAAGAGAGTGATAGGTGCCTGGAATACATTGCCAAGGGAAGTGCTGAAAGCAGATACAACAGCATTGCCTAGGAGGCACTTAGGTAGGTATATGAACAGACAGAGATGGAGGTATATACACCATGTGCTGGTTATTGGCTTTGGCATAGACATTGTGAGAGAAGGGCCAGTTCGGGCACTGAACTGATCCATGTTCTATGTTCAGATATTCTATGCAGGCTAACCAATCATTCTAGTTCTTGAAAAGTTCTGCAATTAATCTGTACTGAGAGGATGGGGTAGATATGTTATATTGTTGAGATTGAGTTTACCGATCAATAGACCTTCATACAGAAACACCTCCACAACCTGGAACAACACACTGATGTCGTGTGGAAGCTTGCATGCTTCGAGGACTCCATTGGGGCGATGCCAACTCAGGGCCACCCATGTTGGAACGGCTGTGATGAGATGCTAGATGAAGATTGATCCAACCCCAGATTGCCATCTGAAACAACAACGAGGAAATGCACTGATCCGGAACTAAAAGCACTAGATGTTGAATGGAATCCAAGCTAAAAAAAATTAATATATGCACTTGCACTGCAGAGGATTTTTTCATTAACTTACATGGTATTATATATGTGATTCATGTAATGTGGGATATGTACATCTCTAAGGACTATGTGGCCAGCTGGTCACAATGTACGTATTGCAACAGTGTTCAGAACAAGAAGTTCCTGTTTCTGTAGTTCTAGAAAAACAGCATGAACTGATGTTTTGTAACTTCAAAACATTCAACTAATTCAAGGAAAGACACTTGAGTCTAGGAATGCAGGTGTAACTTTGACTTTAAAGTGTGACACACACATATTTTGTGATAGCCTGATGATGTAAGCAATTAATATCTTTGTAAATCTAACCCCTAATGAATTATTTCAAACAAACAAGAATGCTTAATCAACAACATACTTATAAGATTACTCAAATATTATTGAAATATTAAATACACAGCAGAAACAATGCTTAACTCTACAACGTCCTTTGGTTAACAAAGCACTTAGTTCATTTAAGCAATTAGTTATCCTTTAGTACCTTAGTTAATAAGTGAGACTAAGATACAGAAATACTTCATTGTTTTTAGAGAATCTATGACTCCTTTTGGAGAAGAGATTTTTAAGGAAAGGTGTGATTTCCTTTTAATTAATTTAATGTTTTTTTCATAACATCGATGACAAGGCATTTTAAAAAGAACCCAACATGGCTACCAACCTGTTAAAGTGCAGTATGATGATTGAAGTTAAAAAAAAAAACGGCAAGTGATAAACCCCAGCACGTGGATATGATCAAATTAAAAATAAGGCCGAAAGCAGAAGAATTCACAGGTTCACAATGAGGGAGTACCAGCTGACAATCATCATAAAAAAGATCATAGATGTCTGGCTATGACAGAAAGATTGGCTCATTTGCACTGAACTATTGGAACAGTATCTTGAGCCAATAAAATAACCAATGAGGAGTGATTGCCAAATTTGCAAAGTGAACTGCGTTTAAAGGCATACAATTTGCTTTGAAGTTTGACTGCTCCAGCCAAACCATCAGACATTAGCTTTGCTGATCATTAGAACCAAAGCCATTATTGTTTGCAGAACGCTTTAGGTTTCATAAGTGGAATCAAAAGGAAGGCGACTCCATTTCAGCATATGTGGCTGAATTGAAGGGATTGTCAGTTTGGAAATGGGCTTCATGATACACTGAGAGATCATTTAGTTTGAATTCAAGAAAGCATTCAAAAACAGCTCCTAATTGCAGCTCAGTTTGCATTGAAGTGAGCAGTGGAAATCACTGTGTCAATGGAAACTGCAGACAGAGAGCCAAATGAGTTGCAGTCAGCTGAACAAATTATGTTACCTTTGTGGCAGGGACTCACACACACCAAACAAATGCAGATTTAAAGGCAAAACTTGCAGAAAATGCAGCAAAGTAGGACATGTACAAAGAGTATGTCGGGCAGATAAAAATGTACGGACTGTACAGGGACAAGAAATGCTAAAGGAATCAAGTTGCAGTTTCAAAAAAGGCACTAATCTGCATGCTGTAGATGAAAAATCTGATGATGATGAGAGGGACACTGGATTGTATAATCTTGAGATTTACAGTCTGAATATCGGCAATAGATAAGCAATATGGTTTACACCATACATAGTAAATTAATTAAAATGGAATGATGCTGATTTGGCTGTTTCAGTCATTCCACAAGATGTGCTTGAACAGCATTTCAAAGATACTAAACTGAAGAACAGCAAATAAGTCACGCTGAGCTTATTCGAGGAGTGATTGATAAGTTTGTGGCCTAAAGTAGAAGGAGTCAATTTTAGAAAACCTAGCACACTTGTTTTTCCTACATTTACACACTTAGTCCAGCGGTTGTGGAGCATAGGGATACCTCTTCTGTAGAAGTTGGCATCTTGGACCTTCTGTGTCACTCATCATTATAAAACGAGTTATACAGCTCTTGTTCTACAAAGAAAGGATTCGTATGTTCCACGACTGCTGGACCAAGTGTGTAGTTTTTCTAAAATTGACTCCTTCTACCTTAGGCCACAAACTTATCAATCACCCCTCGTATGTGGTAAAAACAGATGGACTAGTGTTATGGGGGCATGATAGGGTGAGTCAACTACAGCTTAATTGGAGATCTATCCACCATTTGCATGCCACATCCCTGCAATAGATCAACTGAAAGCAAACTAAATAAGACACTGATGATGCCACACCAGTGATCATGAATGGCATGGGAAAACTCAAACATATCAAGGATAAAATAGTGTTAAATGAAAATGCCACACCCAGTTTTTGCAAAGCCCATCTAGTTCCCTATACCATCTGTGATAAAGTAGCCAGTGAGCTAGATTACATGGAAGCTGAAGGAATTCTTTCCAAGTTTGGTCAGAAGCCATGCACAATGCTAGTGGTCTCAGAAACTAAGAAGAATGGGACTGTAAGGATCTGTGATGATCGGAAGGTCACCATCAACCCAGTACTTAAAGTAGATCTATACCTTTTGCCCAGGATAGAGGATATCTTTGCAGACCTTTCTGAAGAGAAACACTTCAGCAAAGTGGACTTACCTGAGCCTACCTACAAATGGAAATGGAAGAAGGGTCCAAAGTGTTTCTCACCATAAATACTCAGAAAGGACTTCATCGTTACAACAGACTTATTTTTGGAGTAGCATCAGTATCTTCAATCTGGCAGAAAGCTATGGACCAGGTGCTGCAAGACTGCCCAGACACTCAGTGTTACCTGGATGTCATCATCGTTAGCTATGAGGATGACAAGGAACATCTCCAAAATCTCAAAACAATATTAAAAAGATTAGAAGATTGTGGGCTTAGAGCGCAGTGCAACAAGTGTGCATTCTTTTGAATCAAGCATCATTTACTGTGGTCACACCATTGATTCACAAGAATTATGCAAGTGTGCTGAGAAAATTCAAGCAGTGCTGGATATGTCAAGGCTAAAGGATGTGTCACAATTGCGGTCCTTTTTTTAAGATTTGTCAATTACTATAACAGACTTCTCAAGCAAGGTGTTACAGTCCTGGACAAACAGTCATGGCATTGGACTGCAGAGGTGATCAAAATCAGGTATTCAGAAAGATTAAGGATCAGAACTGGATCACTTCCTTACACAGTGAAGATTGAGTTTGATAGCATCTGGAGGCAACACATTGATCAGTTGAGGACAGCAGAGTCAATTGATCGAGAGGAATATTGGCTACCACTATCAGAGCCACTTCTTGCAGTCTCAAAGTCAACTCTTACAACTACAATGGAGGTTGCTTCACAGTCACAAGTCTCACCTGCTAAGCAGAGTGACCACCCCTCCCCAACCTTGTACGGAAAGATGTAATCCCACAAGAGTAAGAAATCCAAGATATCCTCCACAGTGGTTAAACACTTAGTCCCGAATGGGACAATTCAAAAATTCCCTATGCTGTGGATGTCTGTATATAGTAGTTGCATTTTATAATATATTGTGCATATAGTTCAGATGCATTCTCTACTCAGTTGGAGTTTATAGCTTAGCAGGAAGGAGTGTTATATATTTAATATTTCAATATGTAAGCATACGTTAATTGTACACGTCATCATGTTACCACGTGAAAGGTGCATGCCTCACTTAAAGTAAAGATGAAGTAACACCCGTATTTTAGGACTATTGTATTTCCCTTGAATTAATTTAATGTTTTGCAGTTACAAAACCTAGCAATAAAGGTGTTCAAAATCATGAGGTGTTTTAAAAGAGTAAATAAGGAGAAAGTTTTTCCAGCAGAGGATACATCTGTGGCTGTAGGACGGAGATTCATCATTGTTAGGAATAATCCAGTAGTTGACTGAGGAAAAACAATTTTTTTTCACTGAATAATATTTTCTGAAAGGTGTTAGAAACTGATTCAATACATATGGATTTTATAAGAGAAATGCGTGATTATTTAAAGTGAAACTTCTGCAGATATATTGGGAACGAACAAAGATCTATGATTAATTATTTAGCTTATCAAAGAGCTGATATAGACACATTAAGATGAACAGATTCTTCACTAATTGTTTCTGTGAATGATTCTGTGTATCAATTTTATCAAATTCCTTTAGTACTTTTCTAGATTAAACTACAGCACAACCTTCTGAAGTCAAGGAGCACAAAAAATGTTTATACATCTTCCCTCACCATTAACTCCAAGTACAAGTATCATCCCAACAGGAGGTCTCTGCAGTGCCTTCTACATTTTCTTCCTGAAATCCTTATATGCTGCAAGTCTAGGTGGTTTTATGAAGACTCCTGCTTTTGGTCTCCGCAATCCTTTGGATGTTGACTAAAATTCCTTTGGCTTTTCGATTTCTTTCGGTAAATGCACTCACTGTTCCTGAATAACTGAGTGTGTACCCTCAGGCTTCTGTATCTCCTTCCCAATGGTAATAGTGAGAAGAGGGCATGTCCTGGGTGGTGGGGTCCTTAATGATGGACACAGCCTTCCGAGGCATTGCTCCTTAATGATGTCTTGGATACTATGGAGCTAAACACCCATGCGGAGCTGACTAAATTTTCAATTTTCTACAACTTATTTACACCTTGTGCAGAAGGCCCCCCCCCCCCAAATAAGACAGTGGTGCTGCCATTCAGAATGCTCTACACTGTGCGCTTGTAGAAATTTTGAGTGTTTTAGTTCATAAACCAAATCTCCTCAAACTCTTACACGAGGAAATCTGTAGATGCTAGAGATTCAAGCAACACCACACAAAATGCTGGTGGAACACAGCAGGCCAGGCAGCATCTATAAGGAGAAGCACCATCGACGTTTCGGGCCAAGACCCTTCATCAAGGGTCCAGCATTTTGTGTGTGTTGCTCCTCAAACTCTTAATGAGATAAAGCTGTATCAATATATTGTGTCCAGGTTAGATCCTCAGAGATATTTATATCAAGAAACTTGAAATTTCTCACTTTTTCACTCCCTTAAGAGGGTTACCTCAATACAATATATGGCTGGCTATCATGTAATCTGTTCCTGTTGATTGAATTGTCTTCCTTCCACATATGTTTTGTAGCTTCAAAACATTAATCTGGCTCAAAGGAAAACAGGGGTCAGAAATGCGGGTCAAATTTCACAATTTCGTTCAGCGAGGCGCACACTTATCACATGGTAGCATGATGACATATGCAATTCACGTATTTATTCAGATAACCCATAATTAATTATTTAAACTAACACGAATGCTTAATCAAACAATATACAGTACTTCAAGATTACATATATTATTGAAACTTTAAATACACAACAAACATCACTTTCAAAGCTATGTTTACAGCTTCCTCATTCTTCACTCTTAATTATTGGCAACCATGACAACAAGTGAGGCAGTGGTATAAATCTCTGGCACATCACTTGTTATATTATGAGACCATAAAACAAAGGAGCAGTGTTAGGACATTCAGTTCATCATCTGGTCCGCCACTCCATCATGATTGATCTATTAATTCTTCTCAACCACATTTCTCCTGCCTTCTCCTTTGACACCCTCACTAATCAAGAACCTATCAACCTCTGCTTTCGATATGCTCAATCACTTGGTCTCCACGGTCGTCTGAGACAATGAATTTTACAGATTCACCACCCCCTGGCTAAAGAAATTCCTCCTCATCTCTGTTCTAAAGGGACATCCTTTTATGCCCTTTGCCCACCCCCCCCCCCACTATAGGAAACATCGTCGCCACATCCACTCTATCTAAGCCTTGCAATATTCAATGATTTCCCACCCCACATTCTTCAAAACTTCAGCAATTAGTGGCTCTGACTCATCAAACACTCCTTACACTTCACGTTAACTTTTTCCTTCCTGGAATAATTCTTGTGAACTCATCTGGATTCTAGCCAATGCCAGCACACTTTTCTGAGATAATGGACCCAAAACCACTCACAATACTTCAATTACAGTCTGACCAGTGCCTTATAAAGCCTCAGCATTACATCCTTGCTTTTATATTTTAGTCTTCTCAAAATGATTGCTAATATAGCATCTGCCTACCTTATCACCATCTCAACCTGCAAATTGACCTTTAGGTGATCCTGCACAAGGACTCCCAAGGCCCTTTGCACCTCTGATTTCTGAATGTTCTCCCCATTTAGAAAATAGTCTATTCATTTATTCTTTCTACCAAAGTGCACGACCAAACACTTTCCTACACTAAATTCCATCTGCCACTTCTTTGTCCATTCTTCCAATTTTAAGTCCTTCTGCAGACTCTTTGCTTCCTCAACACTCCACCTATTTTTGTATTATCTGTAAACTTTGCCATCAATTCTGTCATCCAAATCATTGACATATAATGGGAAAAGAAGTGGTCCCAAACCACTGTGGAATAAGACTAGTCACCAGCAGCCAACCACAAAAGGCCCCCTTTATTCCCACTCTTTGCCTCCTGCCAGTCAACAAATCTTCCATCTTTCCTATAATACCAAGGGGTCTGTTCAGTTTAGCACCCTTGTGTACGGCATTTTGACATGATTCCTTTTACATTATTATAGATCTCATCCAGCTTAGCAACCTTTTATAATTAAACCAATGTTATCACTTAAATTTATACAACCTCATTGAATTCCCTTTGGGCATTCCTCACTCTCCTATCCTATTTATCAGCTAGTTTAGTCAGACATGGATATTGCATATTCCATTTAATCTGATAATTGATTGAACAACTAACCAAAAAATAATATTAAACTGAAATGTTTGCTATTTTATTGAGTTATACCTCTCCCATTTCTTAAACATTTACAGTAGGAATTTCCCAGTCCAAAAGGCACATTCCTCAACTGGAGGGCAAAATTATGTTATGAAGAATTGTTCTATGCTGCAGTCTTGTCTGTCTGATGTCCTATTGATTTCTCTTTATGAACTATTACATTCATTAAATTGTCACCACTAGCTTATCATTCATTTCTATTTTGCTGCTTTTTATGGTCCCTATTTCTACCATGAAAATAGATGCAAGATATAAGGTTAATAAATCTGCCACCATCTCACTGTCCATTATAGATTAACCAGTATTCTGGCTTTATGGTGTTTTCATTCATAGTTACCATTTCCTGTTAATGATTTTTTATAAACATTAACACCTTTTTTTGATGATTTCTGTAGCTTCACCAATTTGCTGGATTAACAATTTCCCCTCTATTTTTGTTTATTCTCCTCGATTGCTTAACTGTATGAAGAGAGCATTTGCACTCTGTGTACTTGTTTCCTATAATATCAGCCTATCTGTTGTGTTTGTAAATTACCCATTAACAGTCCTGACCACATTACAATGGCTGTCCCTGAAAGCCACACCACCAAAATGCTCAAATCCACCTAGAAATGTTCCATTCAATCAGGCAAAACACAAAAAATACTGGAGGAACTCAGCAGGTCAGACAACTTCCATGGAAGCCAGGTGGATGGGGTGGGGGGCTGCTGGGATTGAAGTAAAATGCTGGGAAGTAATACGTGGAAAAGGTAGAGAGCTGAAGGAGAAACTTACCCCACCTGCCTGGCATCTCCCTCTGGTGTCGCTTCTCCTTCCCTTCCTTCCATTGTCCATTATCCTGTCCTATCAGATTCCTTCTTCTCCACCTCCCAGCTTTTGACTTCATTCGCCCTCCCCCACTCACCTGCCTTCACCTATCACCTTCCCCACCCCCACCTTCAAACTGTGGCCTCTTCCCCCTTCCTTTCTAGTCCAACGAAGCGTTTTAGCCCAAAACATTTGCTGTTTATTCATTTCCACTGATTTTGTCTGACCTGCTGACATCCTCCAGTATTGTGTGTGTGTGTTTTTCTGGATTGCCAACACCTGTAGAATCTCTTTTGTTTCCAATCAATAGCTTTATTTTTTTAACCAATTTACATTCCAGACATTAAGTTTGTGCTGATCTTTTTCTGTTAATTATATCTGAAAACAACTCTGTGTGTGTTCAGCCTCGATTTTTTTCTCTCTCAGGCAGTTAACATACAGCAGTTCTTTATACTATATACTATAGATAACATGGCATGGAAATAGAATGAGCTAAGAGTTTCTTGAAAGTTTACTGATGGCCTTTGGATTTGGAAATTGTTCTTACTCTGATTAGTTAATTTTTTTCTCACCTTGGCAATCGTAAATTTGAATTTGATAGACATATCTTAGGTTTCACAATGCTGAACATTCCTGATCAAAGTTCAATCACTAGCGATCAAATTACTCGAGAACATACTGTAGAACCCAAAACAGTTCAGGCATTTTAATCCACAATGTTGCGCTGACCTTTTAAGCTACCCAAAGTTCAACTTACCTCTCACATAGCCCTCTATTTTTCCTTTATCCATGTGTCTATCTAAGAATGTCTCTAATGTACTGTAAGTTCCTTTACCACCACCAGTGGCAACACATTCATGTATTGACCACTCTCTGGGTAAGAAAACACCTCTGCCATCAACCTCCACACTTGCCTCCATACACATTAAAATTATGTCCTCTCATATTAATTAGCCAATTCTGCCCTTGGAAAAAGGCTAACACAAGAGGTCATATTTTTAATGATAATGTCCTCATAATTATAAAATTACACATAATTACAAGTAATAATGTCGAAATTATACATAAAACACTTTATCTAATTTTTTCAGGTACAGATGAGGTACAGGTATGATGGGAGGGTGGGAGAGACTGGCATAGTGTATATGGAAGGAAGGAAACAAGCAGCAATGTCATGGAACATATAGAGATTAAAGAGGAGGAGGAGCTTGCTGTCTTACAGCGAATAAAGGTAGATAAATCGCCCAGGCCTGACATGATATTTCCACAGACCTTGAGAGAGACTAGCGTAGAAATTGTAGAAGGCCCTGGCAGAAATATTTAAAATGTCCTTAGCCATGGGTGCGGTGCCGGAGGAATGGAGGGTAGCTCATGTTGTTCTGTTGTTTGAAAAAGGCTCCGAAAGTAAACCAGGTAATTACAGGCCAGTGAGCCTGACATCAGTAGTAGGTAAATTTTTGGAAGGTGTTCTGAGAGATCTGATATACAAGTATTTGGATAGCCAAGGGCTGGATAAGAATAGTCAGCATGACTTTGTGCGTGGTAGATCATGTTTAACAGATCTTGTAGAGTTTTTCTTGGAGGTTACCAAGAAAGTAGATGAAGGAAAGGCTGTAGATGTTGTCTATGTGGACTTTAGTAAGGCCTTTGACAAGGTCTCACATGGGAGGTTAGTTCGGAAGGCTCAGACACTAGGTATCCATGGAGAGGTTGTAAACTGGATTTGAAATTGGCTGTGTGGGAGAAGACAGAGTGGTAGTGGATGACTGCTTCTCAGACTGAAAGCCTGTGACTAGTGTGCCTCAGGGATCTGTGCTGGGACCATTGTATGTTGTCTATATCAATGATCTAGATGATTATGTGGTAAATTGGATCAGCAAGTTTGCTGATGACGCTAAGATTGGAGGCGTTGTGGACAGCAAGGAAGGCTTTCAAAGCTTGCAGAGGGATCTGGACCAACAGGAAAAATAGGCCAGAAAATGGCAGATGGAATTTAATGCAGACAATTTGGAAGGACAAGTCAAGGTAGGACATACACAGTAAACGGTAGGGCACCGAGGAGTGTGGGGGAACTAAGGGATCTGGGAATTCAGATACATAATTCCCTGAAAGTGGCGTCACAGGTAGACAGCATTATAAAAAAGGCTTTTGGCATCCTGGAATTCATAAATCAAAGTATTGAGTATAGGAGCTGGGATGTTATGGTGAGGTGCATAATAGACAATAGACAGTAGGTGCAGGAGTAGGCCATTCGGCCCTTCTAGCCAGCACTACCATTCACTGTGATCATGGCTGATCATACACAATCAGTACCCTGTTCCTGCCCTCTCCCCATATCCCTTGACCCCGCTATCTATAAGAGCTCTATCTAACCTTCTCTTGAATGCATCCAGAGACTTGGCCTCTACTGCCTTCTGGGGCAGAGCATTCCACATATCCACCACTCTCTGGGTGAAAAAGATTTTCCGCATCTCTGTTCTACCCCTTATTCTTAAACTGTGGCCTCTAGTTCTGGACTCACCCATCAGCGGGAACATGCTTCCTGCCTCCAGCGTGTCCAATCCCTTAATAATCTTATATGTTTCAATCAGATCCCCTCTCATCCTACTAAATTCCAGTGTATACAAGCCAATCTTTCAACATTTGACAGTCCCGCCATTCCGGGAATTAACCTTGCTAACCTACGCTGCACTCCCACAATAGCAAGAATGTCCTTCCTCAAATTTGGAGACCAAAACTGCACACAATACTCCAGGTGGGGTCTCACCAGGGCCCTGTACAGCTGCAGAAGGACCTCTTTACTTCTATATGCAACTCCTCTTGTTATAAAGGCCAGCATGCCATTAACTTTCTTCACTGCCTGCTGTACCTGCATGCTTGCTTTCATTGACTGATGTACAAGAACACCTAGATCTCGTTGTACTTCCCCTTTTCCTAACTTGACTCCATTAAGATAGTAATCTGCCTTCCTGTTCTTGCCACCAAAGTGGATAGCCCCACATTTATCCACATTAAACTGCATCTGCCATACATTTGCCCACTCACCCAACCTGTCCAAGTCACCCTGCATTCTCATAACATCCTCCTGATATTTCACACTGCCACCCAGCTTTGTGTTATCAGCAAATTTGCTAATGTTACTTTTAATCCCTTCATCTAAATCATTAATGTATATTGTAAACAGCTGCGGTCCCAGCACCGAACCTTGTGGTACCCCACTGGTCACAGCCTGCCATTCCGAAAGGGACCCGTTAATCACTACTCTTTGTTTCCTGTCAGCCAGCCAATTTTCAATCCATGTCAGTACTCTGCCCCCAATACCATGTGCCCTAATTTTGCCCACTAATCTCCTATGTGGGACTTTATCAAAAGCTTTCTGGAAGTCCAGGTACACTACATCTACTGGCTCTCCCTTGTCCATTTTCATAGTTACATCCTCAAAAAACTCTAGAAGATTAGTCAAGCATGATTTTCCCTTCATAAATCCATGCTGACTTGGACTGATCCTTCTACTGCTATCCAAATGTGTTGTAATTTCCTCTTTTATAATTGACTCCAGCATCTTTCCCACCACTGACGTCAGGCTAACCAGTCTATAATTCCCTGTTTTCTCTCTCCCTCCTTTCTTGAAAAGTGGGACAACATTAGCCACCCTCCAATCAGCAGGAACTTTTCCTGAATCTATCGAACATTGGAAAATGATTACCAGTGCATCCACGATTTCTAGAGCCACCTCTTTAAGTACCCTGGGATGCAGACCATCAGGTCCTGGGGACTTATCAGCCTTCAGACTCAACAGTCTATCCAACACCATTTCTTGCCTAATATAAATTTCCTTCAGTTCATCCTTTACCCTAGTTCCTTTGGCCACTATTACATCTGGGAGATTGTTTGTGTCTTCCCCAGTGAAGGCAGATCCAAAGTACCTGTTCAACTCATCTGCCATTTCCTTGTTCCCGATAATAAAATCACCTGTTTCTGTCTTCAATAAGACAGTGGTGAGACCAAATTTGGAGTATTGTGTGCAGTTTTGGTCATCAACCTATAGGAAGGATATCAGTAAGATTGAAAGAGTGCAGGGAAGACTTACTAGGATGTTGCTGGGTTTTCAGGAGCTGAGTTACAGGAAAAGATTGAACAGTTTAGGACTATATTCCTTGAAGCATAGAAGAATGAAGGGAGATTTGATAGAGGTTTACAAAATTATGAGAGGTATAGAGAGTGTAAATGCAAGTAGGCTCTTTCCACTTAGATCAGGAGAGATAAATATGAGAGGACATGGCTTTAGGGTGAAAGGGGAAAGGTTTGGGGGAACATTAGGGGGAACTTCTTCACTCAGAGAGTGGTGGGAGTGTGGAACGAGCTGCCATCGGACGTAGTAAATGCAGGGTCGCTCTTAAGTTTTAAGAACAAATTGGATAGATGCATGGATGGGAGAGGTCTGGAGGGTTATTGACTGGGTGCAGGTCAATGGGACTAGCAGAATAAAGTTTCGGCACAGACTAGAAGGGCCAAATGGTCTATTTTCTGTGTTGTAGCGTTCTATGGTTCTATGAAGAGTGCTTGTGTTTATTCTATCACCATCATATCAGCTACTCCTCAGGTATTCTGTGTATGCCATTACCACGAGTTAAATTCTTTGAATGTGTAAGTGCAGGTCAATGGGACTAGCAGAATAAAGTTTCGGCACAGACTAGAAGGGCCAAATGGTCTATTTTCTGTGTTGTAGCGTTCTATGGTTCTATGAAGAGTGCTTGTGTTTATTCTATCACCATCATATCAGCTACTCCTCAGGTATTCTGTGTATGCCATTACCACGAGTTAAATTCTTTGAATGTGTAAAAACTAGTGCAAAGGTCAAATGACAGGGTTAGATGAATTGAAAGATCTGAAAGGCACAGGAACTACAAACAGCAAAATAGAGCAGTTTGATTAAATGACATGTAATAATGCTGTACACTTGGTGTAATTCTGATTATTTCTAATTAACTATTCTGTTCTGTTCAGTATTGTTTGTTAAATGTGATATTACAGAAAACTGTTCCAAATGTATGAAAAATGTGTTGCCTGTTCTCTTGGTATATGTGAAAGTTAAAGTCATTCACATTGCTTCAATTGGAAGTTCTCTGATTTCTACTTCATTTGAGTCATAGAGAAATACAGTCCAGATATAGGTCCTTCAGCCCAATGAGTCCATACTGACGATAGTGCCAGCCCAGCTCGTAATCCAATTCCTGCATTTGGCTCATATCTCTCTAAGTCCTGCACCCTCCAGGGGTCTCTGCAAATACTTCTTATATTATTGTACCTACCTCAACCACTTCCTCTGGCTATTCTATATACTCACCACCCTCTGCATGAAAAAAGTTGTTCCTCAGGTCCCTATTAAATCTTTCCCCTTTCATCCTAAGCTTAAGCCCCCTAGTTTGGACTCCTGTACCCTATTTACTCTCTCTCTGCCATGATATCACTACTGCTAGTGTTTCAATGAACAGTTTCAACTGAATTCTTGTATCCTTTGGTGTAGTCACTGGTTTGGAAATCTAGAAATTCTCCAATATGTTTTCATGCATTGAAGTGGGATTACTCAACGGCAGGTGAGATCATGTTGGGAGAACGCAATGTTACTGCCTGCTACTCGATGGGCTGAATGGACTAATTCTGCTCCTACACCTTAAGTCTTATGGTCTACTTCAACTGCCCATGAGGAGCAGATCTCAGGCTTGTAGGAACACATGCTTACAAAGGTTTTTCCTTTGTAATCTTCCACCATGGCTAAGGGGATGAACAGATTGGGGGGGGGGGGTGGTTTGCAGGCAAGAAAGTGGTCTTCAGTGGAGGGGTAATTTATCAGAAAAAGTGATTGGAGAGGCAGTGAAATTGAGAGTGAGCAGGGAAAAACATGTGGTGTTGAGGGAAAGAGTGATATAAGATGATGATCAAGTAGTACAGAGGAGATCACAGGGGTGCCAAGAAATTTAGGGAGAGTTAAAGGTGGCCTCTTTCAGGGAGAACATTAGTTGGAAGAAGTGCTGGGGAGGAATTCAGGAAGCATTAGATGACAAATAAAAGGAAGAGGCTTAGAAAGCCTTTTGAAGGAATGGGCTAACAGGCCAACTGTGACGATAAAACAGGAGTGCATTTTTGATTGGTGTCATCTCAAAAACTTTCACTAGTGGCCTTCCTGACAGAAGTTCAAATAGGGGCCATTCCTCCAGGTAATGGAGGACTACAGTTAACCTTCCAGTGAAAATTACCAAGTAAAAAGATTATGCACATGACCTCATTGAACACTGAATAACATCATTGCCAAACAATCTTCATGAATATGTGCCTTATGCTTATAGAAGGTCTGGACAGAATTTATAGAAGTACACTTTGTGCAGGATTAACTTTGGTGATTCAAATGATGCTCTACAAATGTTGTTCTATAAAATAGAATTTCTAGGTTATATTTTACCATTGGTGGACTCCCTGGAATCCCATTTTCATTTAATTTAATTGGGTACTATTGTAGGGTAATGTTATTTGCGGAAACATACATAATTCACAACGACCAATATTGAGTTGGGGTTCACTTTAAGAGGCTGATCTGACATGATGAAGTATTATGTGAAGTTCTGTTACCACACTTTCTGTGTTCAGTGTTTGGAGCAGAATAAATGAATTGTTACAGTTGTTCTTAAATATAAAATGCCTTACACCATTATATTTATGAAAACCTGCACTTTGATGAAGATTGTTTCCTTCATCCATACTATCATACCTGTCCTGAATATATTAATGTCAATGCTGTCTGTTTATCACCTTGTCTCTTTTTAATCGCATCTACATTATTCATTTTAAGCTAAAGTTATACTTCAAATGTATTTGTAAGTATTAATATTGGTTCAGGTGTAGCATTCTTGCTTTGATATCAGAAAATCACTTTTTCAAGAAACATTCCTGGAACTTCACGAGCACAATAGCTTTCCATTGAGGAACAATTCATCACATGTGACTCCATCCGATGGATCAGGAGGGCTATTTGAAGAGAGGCCAATATTCTGATTATATTTATTTCTCAACCATATTCTCACCAATGATCTGTACATTTGTTATATCATTGTGGACTTTGCTCTGCATAATCAAACTAACAAAATAAAAAAATCATAGAATAAAATTGGCACCTGCATTTATGTTACACAGTGTCTACACTGTTCAAAGTTCAAAGTAAATTTATGATCATATGTCATTACATACACCCTGAGATAGTTGGTTATGGAATTTGGCACACAATAAGCTTGTGCAAAGCAGAGTAAATTTGCATATTCCTTCTTACATGTATATATTTGTATAGAGCATTCCTAAACAAATAATTGTCCTTGGTTGATCCACGTGCCCTCTTAATGTGTTATTTCACCCTTTGTGGTGATATCACATGCAATAATGTGCCAGTACATGATTGAACAGACCATTGAGCATGTGCAGGATTGCTAGAACATTCCAGCATGTGGCTGGGTTAAGACGTGTTTGTTTATTACTGTAAATAAAAGTTCTCTAATTCCTCCAGAATATGATTCTTCATTGTTAACCCAAGGTACGTTTAAACAGAAGTAACATAACATGGTGTCAGAAGTGGTTCTGGAAGAATAATACGTGAGAATCGAGAATTGAGAATCAAAGATAATCGAAAGAAAAAGAGAAGAAAAAAATTCAAACTGTAAACAGAAAAATCGAAGGTTTTCAACCCCATAAAAACTTCAGTTGACTGGCAATGTAGCTGAGAATTGGAGGATATTCAAGCAACAGTTTGAACTGTACTTATCAGCGATCAATTATGAAGAAAAATCGGAAAAAAACAAAGCTGCGCTTCTGCTTCATGTAATTAGGAATGACGCAATAGAGGTATGCAATAATTTTGTCTTTGAAGATGGAGATAATTTCAATTCAAAGTCAATAATGGAAAAATTTAAAGTAATTTTTATACCTAAGCGTAATTTAGCATATGAGCGATATAAATTCTTCACATGTGGGCAGAGAGCTGCTGAAACAATTGATCAGTATGTTACTGAGTTAAGAAAGTGTAGTAGAACATGCGAGTTTGGATTGCTCACAGACTCCTGCATTAAAGATAGAATTGCTTGTGGCACTCGAGATAATCCTCTGAGAGAAAGGCTGTTGAGAGAGCACGATATAAATTTTGAAAAAGCTTTGGCGCTCTGCAAAGCTTCTGAGACCTTGACATTGCAGGCTGAAGAGATTTTTGTCGAAAACTGCAATGTAAATGCTGAAAAAAAGCATGAATATATCAAGAAATATAATAATACGTCGACAAAACTGACAGAGAGCAAGATGGCATTTGAAAGAAAAAAGTCATATGATCGCTGTGCACAGGAAAATCGTCCAAATCAGTGTCCCACATATGGCAAAATTTGCAATGGCTGCGGTAAGATTAATCATTTTTCACACTGTTGTAAATGTAGAAAGAAGGAAAATAAAATGTAACAAGTAAATGCTGTGCTTGTAGATGAATGTGAGGAATTTTATATCGATGTGATTTGTGAAAATAAACAAAGTAAGCATGATTGGGCTATTCCATTGCAAGTGAATCAAAACAATATTCTGTTTAAACTTGATAATGGAGCACAAGTAAATGTTCTTGCAGAATCTGAGTTTAATGCTTTATAGGAGTTACATCAGACAAATATAAAAGTGACTGGGTATTCAGGTGCAGACATTCCATTAAAGGAACATGCGTGGCAAAAGTATCACACAAAAATATTGTGCACACGCTTTCATTTGTGGTTGTGCCAAAAACTGTATGGTCAATTCTGGGTTTAGCTGCCTGTGAAAGACTTAATTTGGTGAAAAGAATTTTAGTCTTGGATGGTGACACAGAGCTGAGGTGACAGAGTGTTGTATTGCAGTCAGCAGAAGGTGATGTAACTCAACTGCAGGGCCAGCTCATGGAGGCAAATGCTGACATGGAGAATATAGACACATGCAGTAGCTGCAGTGTCTGAGACGACCAAACAGGATGCAATTGATGATGTGAAAAAGCAATGGCAGGAGGAGGTTGCTTCAATGCAAGCCATAGTGAAAGAGACACTGAGAGAATATAAGATCCAGTTTCATCACCGTCTAGAGCAAGAACGCTCACAGTGTTCGCAGTATAAGGAAGAGTGAAAGCACAAGTGAAGGAATTGAGAAGTTTTATTGAAATGATGAAGTCTCAGCATAAAAAAGAGATTACACAGTTAATGAATGAATTAGATGAAGAAAAGAAGATTCGTATTTTATTACAAATGGAAGTGGAACATGAATTGACTGATCTAAGGAGACGTTTGTCTGAAGGACAAGGACAAAAAGTGAGGATACAAGATAAAATGAACGCATGGACACAGACCAGATTATACATGGTCCAAGCAGAGGCGAGATCAGTGTTAAGAAGAAATCGCAAAGTGCTTAAGAAAGAGCAAACTTCGGAGTTTCAGTTATCTGATATAGATGTGTTTTGATTAACATTGTTAATTGTTTTATTCTTTTTAAGGAAAGGAAGATGTGGTGATATCAGGTGCAATGATGTGCCAGTACATGATTGAACAGAGCACTGAGCATGTGCAAGATTGCTCGAATGTTCCAGCATGTGGCTGGGTTAAGACGTGCTTGTTTATTACTGTAAATTAAAGTTCTCTAATTCTTCCAGAATATGATTCTTCATTGTTAACCCAGAGTATGTTTAAACAGAAGTAATGTAACACCCTTCAGCATGACATTTCCTTTGCTGTTACACATGACTCTGCAAGTAATTTATCTCACTCTTCCTTATTTTATTTTGAAGAGGTATTTCTGTTGCAGAACATTTTTCCAGTTGCTTCAGTATTTCTGCTAACCTAATGATGTTTGTACTTTGACCACCTTCTGATCCATAATTATTTTATCTTAGACTGTAATTATTTTTACTATTATTTCTGCTTGATCATTACCTGTTGCATTGGTTTAAATCCTTTTTACACTTGCTGTACTGTTTATCCTTTCTAGCTGTACCATGACCCAGGCAGCTCCTTCCCCCATTCTCGAACTGAAACCTATTCTTCCCAAGCTTGATCTGTTCATTTACTTTAACATTATTTCCTGATCTATTTTCTCTACAGCATGAATAATCTAGAGATTACCACCCCATTTAAAAAAAATTAACACTTTACTTGAGATGCTTCTTTAGCAGGACCACCCCACCCCACTTCTTTTCTTTCTTAATCCATTAGAAACATAAAAATGTTTAACAAGTATGAGAAGGAACAGGATACTACACTGGGGTTGATTCTGTTCCTTTGTACACAGATATCATCCGAGAACAACATTTCCATCATTTTTCTACTATTTATGCTTTTAGAAACCTCTGTACTGACTCTAGCATTACTTTCTTTATTAATCTTTCAGATACTGAGCCTTCAGTTTGTCAGCCACACCATCACCACGTAGTAGCTGATTGACAGTAAGCTAACTTGCAATACTTAAGGTTAAATTTCAACTTGCTTTGAAGTTACAGCACAAATTAATTCTTGTTAAAGTGATTTTAAGTAAATATACCAAAAGAAGGGTAATTGCTCAAATGTACATAGCATGGGAGATCAGCAATATTTTATGCACTAGTAGAATCTGAGTGTTATTGGCAAAATCAGCTTTCATTGCTCATTTCACATCAGCTTTGAGGAAATAGTATTCTTCATTACACCAGTCCTTGCCCTGATGGTACTCATGTTGGTCCCATATTATAATCTCCAGGAGTTACTTCACGGTTAATGCTAGTCTGACCCACTGGTTGTTAATAATCTTTTCACTCACACATTTAGGAACTAAATGTAACATTTGCAATTCTTCAGATTTCTGACATCGCTCTTTCCCCAGAAAGGGTTGGAAAAAGCTATCCTACTTTTCTGACCAGTTTACAGGGCATCCCATCCAAAGTAGATAACATTTCTGCCTCTGTACATCAGTTCATTGAATATTTATTTAAACTAACTTTATTCTATCAATTTTTAACTGAAATTCCTACTTAGTGTGACACTGGAAGAATTCTTTTTTTTATCGTTATAAATACAAAGTGCAGATATAATACATTAACCAGATTCTCTAGTTCCATCAAAGGATAACCTTTCAGTCCCAAATTAGATACAATGTTTGTAATTACATAAGTGTTTTGAAACAGATGTTAATGTTTCATTAGAACATTAGAAAGTTTTTGCCATTCAGCCCAACAAAGATTGCCAACTTCCTGTTCACATAGTGTGTTAAAATAACTATCAAGATTAGATTTGAAAGTTTCTAGGGTACTCCTCTCAATTACACCACCAGGTAGCTTTTTCCATGTGTCCACAGCTTGCCGTGTAATGAAATGCTTTTTGATGTTAGCCTGAAATCTCCCTTCAATCAATCTCCAACTTTGGCCCCACTTTGATGTTGATGGATTATTTTTGAAATAGCAGCTGGCATCCACCTTACTTATAAATTAAACAATTTTGAACACTTCTGTCATGTCTCCTCTCATTCTACATCTTCTTAAGCTAAAAAAAAAATAATTATTTCAATTTTTCTTCATAGCTCATACCCTGCAGATCTGGAATGAGCTCACCGCCCTTCTCTAAACCCTCTCCAGTGCCTTCACATCCCTCACAAGAATTGGGGACCAAAGTTGTACACAGTAGTCAAGGTATGGCCTCACCACCGCATAATAACCATAAGGACAATGTCTTTAGACTTGAACTCCACAGAGTGCATTATATAGCCAAGCATTCCATTAGCCTTCCTTTCATAAATTTTAGTTGCCTCTTCATAGAAATCCAGCATATTAGTTAAACATGATATCCCTTTTCTGAACAGATGCTGGCTTTCTGTTAACATGACTGTTCTTATCATCTGCTTTTCCTACTCATTCTTCATGAATGTTTCTATTATCTTACCTACAATACACGTTAAGCTTACTGGTCTGTACTTAACACTATATTCTAGTGTTGCTTTCAAAGTTCTCCACTAAACTGAAAGCTGTCTTGATTACTAGCACTAAGCATGTAATATATTTATAGCTCTCTATTATACGCAACTTCCTATATATAATTTCTAATTGTATGTAACTTCAAAACAATTTAATGATTAGCTTCAGTGGAACTTCAGTTTCAGAAGCAAAGTATATCACACAGCTGCTACCATAAAACCATAAGACATAAGAGCAGAATAAGCAGAATAAAATTGATGTCTCATCAATTTTATTATATTAATTGACTAGTCCAATGGGTCAAGGAGAAATTTTCAGTTGTTCTACATATACAATATTTACCAGAGCTTTGTTTCATTTTACTCCCAGTTTTTAACGTGATTGAGGGGAGGGGGAGTTCTAGCTTTGGGTGCCTTTGTTTCCTCACTCTGAAAATGTATTTACAACAGTCTGTCTGTAAAATAGTTCCTCTTTAAACTCTCACTGCTCACTTATTGCTTCATTAGCTAGTCTTTGCTTTCCACACTAACTTCAGGTTAAATTACTACCATCTGAAACAATGGATTGAATTGAATTGAATTGACTTTATTACATACATCCTTCATATACATGAGGAGTAAAAATCTTTATGTTACTTCTCCGTCTAAATGTGCAATGTGCAATTTATAGTAATTTATAATATTTATTTATAATAAATATTATGTACAACAGGATAGTCAATATAACATAGAAATACAGTAGTGTCAGCATGAGTTCATCAGTCTGATGGCCTGGTGGAAGAAGCTGTCCCGGAGCCTGTTGGTCCTGGCTTTTATGCTGCGGTACCATTTCCTAGATGGTAGTAACTGGAACAGTTTGTGGTTGGGGTGACTTGGATCCCCAATGATCCTTTGGACCCTTTTTACATACCTCTCTTTGTAAATGTCCTGAATAGTGGGAAGAAAAAGGAAAAAAGAACAAGTCGAGTCAAGTCAAGTCACTTTTATTGTCGTTTCGACCATAACTGCTGGTACAGTGCATAGTAAAAATGAGACAACGTTTTTCAGGACCATGGTGTTACAAGACACAGTACAAAAACAAGACTGAATTATGTAAGAAACAATACAGATAAAACTACATTAGACTTCAGACCTACACAGGACTGCATAAAGTGCACAAAAACAGTGCAGGCATTACAATAAGTAATAAACAGGACAGTAGGGCAAGGTGTCAGTCCAGGCTCTGGGTATTGAGGAGTCTGATAGCTTGGGGGAAGAAACTGTTACATAGTCTGGTCGTGAGAGCCTGAATGCTTCACAGCCTTTTCCCGGACAGCGGGAAGGAGAAGAGATTATATGATAGGTGCATGGGGTCTTTCATAATGCTGTTTCCTTTGCAGATGCAGCGGAGAAGAGAAGGAGATGTAGAAACTCATGATGCAGAGTGTCAGAATGCAGCCAAGTTAAAAGTTTTCATTTGATCCTTCTTCCCTTCTCCAAGTCATCTGTGACCCTGTAGTTCTTATCACCAACACAAGAGATTCTGCAGATGCTGGGAATCCAGAGCAACACATAACATTCTGGAGGAACTCAGCAGGTCAGGCAGCATCTATGAAAAGGAATAAACAGTTGCCATTTTGGGCTGAAACCCTTTGTCAGGACTGGAAAGGAAGCGGGGAGAGATGCCTTAATGTGGGAGTAGGGGGAAGGAGTACAAGCTGGCAGATTGATAGGTGAAGTCAGGTGTGGGGGAAGAGCTGAGAAGCAGGTAGGTGATAAGGTATAGAATGTAAGGGTCTGAAGAAGAAGAAATTCAATAGGAGAGGAGAGTGGACTATGGAAAAAAAGAAAAAAAGAGTGCAAAAGTGGACCATGGAGAGTGGAGAATGGGAAGGAGGAAGGATGCCAGAGGGAGGTGAGGATAAGGGAAGGGGCAAAAGAGTAGCTAGAATGGGGAACTGGTGATTCATATCACCACTTTCCATGCTATGTGACCATTCAACTACCTGTCCTCAGTCCAGCTTTCTGGGGCTTCTCCCTAAAACTTAAAAAAAAATTGGAGTACTAAGATTCATTTTTTTATTTTCCTTTGGCTTGGTTTTCCTTGTTTGCTTTCCTACAAAGGTAAATGTATAGGGGCAACAATATAGAGATGGATTGTTGTTTTCCTTACATTAAAGATACCTCAGACAATCTTAGTGGGTGGTATTGCATGTTTATATACTTTAATGGTGACAGATTAGAGCAGCTCAAACAAAGCTAGGCCGACCTACATTTATGGGCACTGTTAGTGTGGGGTTAATGGACATGTTGTCATGCTAAGCAGACGCAGCACTTTCCCATGCAGTCATCATCATTCTCCCGAATCTGTCCGCCAGCACTCGTCCTGCTCAGGTAGGATGGATTAATTATATTATATAACCCATACCATTTTCCTTTCTGTTCAACAGAATGAAAAGACAAAGGAAACAGAATATGTGAAGAGCAGTGGATCCAAAGCTTCCACTGTTGCTGAATGCTAATAAGGACACACAGGGTGGGGTTAAAGGCCAATGAACTACATGCACTTCTCAGTAGTTTCTGCAAGTAGAGTGATTCAGAATGCTGGAAAGGCACATTAGCCCCAGCATTCAGTTAATCAGTTATTATCATTGTACATTACACGAGATAAAGTGCTGTTAAAGATTGAACAACTTATTGTTGAATTACTGATAACTAGTTTTGGCTGTTACAGCACACTCTTTCTCTCAGTCATCTGAAATGCCCATAGAGTTCCATATCTTAACGGATTTGTATGTTTGAAGCACTTTTTCTTTTTGTTTTAAATCTTAGAAGAGGTTAGTTCGTAAATCTAAGCTTTAGATAACAATTAAGCCATCAAGGTGAAGGTGGAATAAAATTGTAACAATAGTATCAGCTCGCAAATTTGAAACTGATTTGCTATGACTATGACTCTGCTCATTATCTTATATTAATGGTTTATGATTTCCTGATTGGTAAAATGAGCTGTATTATAGTTAAATATCATTATCAATGGAAGGAACTGGAAAAGGGGGAAAACAAGTCAGTTTCAAATTATATAGAGGGTGGAGGAGGGTTGGCTAGGCCAAATGTTATCTCTATAGTGAAGGCAGGTCCAGATTTCTGTGAGGACTAAGTTGTTAAGGGCATAAACTAATTTATGTATTAATGATCAAAGACTTAAACATTTAGAGATGGAGGCAATTAAGGAAGCACAATCAAAGGAATTCTAAAACTGCAAAATGCAGAGCAGTAGGGAATGGTAAGCAGGCCAGGCATTGCTAAACTCTGAGCTAATTTAAAGGTGAATGATCTATACTGGTTCTGATAAAGACAGAGGAAAGTTAGCAGAAGCTACTGAGTTCAGCACTGAGTGTGGAAGAACACAAAGCGCCAGGCAAAAAATAAGGCACTACTCCTCAAGTTTATGTTGAGGTTGTTTTAACAGTGTATAAAAATACAAGTAAGTCAGAGTGGGAGTGGGATGGAGAATTAATGTAGCATGTTGTTTGACCTGAATAATTCTTGCAAGTTTAGTTTTTATTAAAGTAACCTTACATTTCTTTTTTTTTTGCAACATAATGGAACATTTATTTTAATAAATCTGTTTTAACAGAGTACTGCCACCTCACACGTTTAAATAATAATGTTATTTTAAGTGTACGTAAATCATTCTGTAATGACTGAACTATATATTAAGGATTGACAAATAATTTTATGTATTCAAAGCCAGTGTTCTGCCTGCCCTAGAACAGAACTAAATGGAGGATTAATAATCTTTAAGACAGTTGTGTCTAACATTAAACCGAATAGATCCTTAGTTTACTTTCATAGAATTAACAACAGATCCAGCACTGCTGTTCAAGCATAATGCAGTCTGGTGGAAATAAAGTCCCCTTTACACTGATAAGTGCAAGATTCTTTGAGTATTATGTGCAATAGAATATTGGAGCCTGAAGCTTAAAGATCTATGCACAGCATTAGTATTTCAAAGTCAACTTATTTTCTTCGAAAGTCAATCCACCTTGTGACCTATCTATGTCAGCACGTTTCAGTTCAGTTAACTTTTTAGTACATTTCAGAGTTCTCTGTATAAGGTTCCCGCTCTCCTGTCTCACACAAACTGTGAGCAAACTCAAAACAATGAACTGTTAACCCCCAAGATCTCCTGTGAAATGAGGAAACTTCTTTGAAAAGCCCATGAGGAGGTGTTTGTAAAAAAACAACTGCTGTGGAAATGTGATGAGGTAGTGTAACACCCATTGAAAGGTCATAGCATGATTACTTTGCTTATAAGTCTAGATTGACAGGATCCAATAATGTGCAATGAACTGTTAACCCCCAAGTCTGTCCAAATCTTTCACTGTCTACCGATAGATTTTAGAAACCTACCAATTCCTTCAGCTATCTTGACTGTATCTCTTCCCACATTCTAGCCTCAAGTGAAAATGCCATTCCCTTTTCTCAGTTCCTTCAACTCTGCCGCATCTGTTCCCAGGCTGAGACTTCCTTTTCCAGGACATCTGAAATAGAAACATAGAAACACAGAACACCTACAGCCCAATACAGGTCCCTACCTTAGAAATTACTAGGTTTCTTAAAAGACCCTATCTGCCTCCACCACCGTTGCTGGCAGCCCACTCAATGCATTCACCACTCTCTGAGTATAAAAGTTACCCCTGACATCTCCTCTGTACCTACTCCTCAGCACCTTAAACCTGTGTTCTCTTGTGGCAACCATTTCAGCCCTGGGAAAAAGCCTCTGACTATCCACACAATCGATGCTTCTCATCATCTTATACACCTCTATCAGGTCACCTCTCATCCTCCGTTGCTCCAAGGAGAAAAGGCCGAATTCACTCAGCATATTCTCATAAGGCATGCTCCCCAATCCAGGCAACATCCTCGTAAATTTCCTCTGCACCCTTTCTATGGCTTCCAATTCCTTCCTGTAGTGAGGCAACCAGAACAGGTGATGTCCACCTTTTTTAAAGAATAGAGCTTCCTATCCTCCTCCATTGATGCTGTCCTCACCCACATCTCCTTAATTTCCTGGACTTCCATGCCCACTCCATCTTCCCACCTCAGTAACTGGGATAGAGTTCTTCATCTTTGCCCACCACCCCATGAGCCTTCGCATCCAACCCATTATTCTCTGTAACTTCAGTGAGACCCCACCACCAAACTTGTCTTTACCTCCGTCCCAGTCTCCACTTTCCATAAAGATTGCTCCCCCTATGATACCCTTGTCCATTCATCCTTCCCCACTAATCACCTTCCTGGCAATAATCCCTGCAAGTGGCCTAAATGCCACACCTGCCCATTCAATTTCTTCCTCACCTCCTTTCAGGGCCCCAAGCAGTCCTTCCAAGTGGGGCAACACTTCATCTGTGAATCAGTTGGGGTCATCCACTGTATTTGGTACTCCCGATGCGGCCTTCTCTACACTGGTAAGGCCCAACATAGACTGGTGGACTACTTTGTCGAGTACCTTTGCTCCATCCACAAAAAGCAGGATTTCCTGCTGGCCAGTTTAATTCCACTCCCCATTCCCATTCCAACATGCTGGCCAATAGCCTCCTCTACTGCTATGATGAGGCAACTCTCAGGTTGGAATAGCAGCCTCATATTCCATATGGGTAGACTCCAACCTGATGGCATTAACATCGATTTCTCCAGCTTCCAGAAATTTCTTTGCCCTCTCTCTTTCCTCTTCTATTCTGCACTATGGACCTTCTCTTACCTCTTCTGCTTACCCACTTATCACCTTCCCCTGGTGCCCTTCTCCCTCCCTTTCTCCAATGGTCTGTTCTGCTCTCCTATCAGATTCCTTCTCCTCTAGCCTTTTACCATTTCCACCTATCACCTCCCAGCTTCTTACTTCATATCCCCTCCCCAACCTACTTGGCTTCACCTAACTTGTACTCCTTCTCTTTCCTGCACCTTCTTATTAACCATATAACCATATAACAATCACAGCACGGAAACAGGCCATCTTGGCCCTCCTAGTCCGTGCCGAACCCTTAATCTCACCTAGTCCCACCTACCCGCACTCAGCCCATAACCCTCCACTCCTTTCCTGTCCATATACCTATCCAATTTTACCTTAAATGACACAACTGAACTGGCCTCTACTACTTCTACAGGAAGCTCATTCCACACAGCTATCACTCTTTGAGTAAAGAAATACCCCCTCGTGTTTCCCTTAAACTTCTGCCCCCTAACTCTCAAATCATGTCCTCTAGTTTGAATCTCCCCTACTCTCAATGGAAACAGCTTGTTCACGTCAACTCTATCTATCCCTCTCAAAATTTTAAATACCTCGATCAAATCCCCCCTCAACCTTCTACGCTCCAATGGATAGAGACCTAACTTGTTCAACCTTTCTCTGTAACTTAATTGCTGAAACCCAGGTAACATCCAAGTAAATCGTCTCTGCACTCTCTCTAATTTATTGATATTTTTCCTATAATTCGGTGACCAGAACTGCACACAATATTCCAAATTTGGCCTTACCAATGCCTTGTACAACTTTAGCATTACATCCCAACTTCTGTACTCAATGCTTTGATTTATAAAGGCCAGCGTTCCAAAAGCCCTCTTCACCACCCTATCTACATGAGACTCCACTTTCAGGGAACTATGCACAGTTATTCCTAGATCTCTCTGTTCCTCTGCATTCCTCAATGCCCTACCATTTACTCTGTATGTTCTATTTGGATTATTCCTGCCAAAATGTAGAACCTCACACTTCTCAGCATTAAACTCCATCTGCCAACATTCAGCCCATTCTTCTAACCGGCATAAATCTCCCTGCAAGCTTTGAAATTCCACCTCATTATCCACAACACCTCCTACCTTAGTATTCTGGTGTCCTCTCCCTTCCTGACTGATCTTGGCCTGAATTGTCGACTGTTTATTCAATTCCTGCCCTGCTGAGCTCCTCCAGCATTTTGACTGTGTTTCTCTGAAGCCTGAAATGGTAACAGCCCTGAGGACAGTTTCTATCCTAGCGGTATTGTGGAGTATGTAGGTTATCAGACGTTAGAGGGGCATCTTGATCAGCTGAGTTAGTGGACAAATGAATGGGAAATGGACAAGTGTGAGGTGTTGCACTTTCGAAAGTCAAATCTGGGTTGGACTTTCTCAGAGAAATGCAGGGTCCTGGGGAGTGCTGTAGAACTTGAAGTACACATACATGGCTCACTGGAAGTGGAATCACAAGTAGACAGGGCGATGAAGAAGTCTTTTGACGTGCTGGTTTTCATAAATCAGGGCACTGAATATAGAAGTTGGGAGGTAAATTGTGGGCACTGGAAGTATGCCAACACATCTGATATACTCCCAGCAGATTCTCGACACAAATAATGCATTTCACAGTCTGTTTCAAGTGACAAAAAAAGGGTTTACTTTTTCACCACTTTAAATGCGGTCTCACCATTGTCTGTACAACTGCAACATAATATTTAAAGTTCAAAATAATTTTGTTTATTAAAGTACATATATGTCACCAGATACAACCTGAGACTTGTTTTCTTGTGAGCATACTGGGTAAATCCCAGGACCATAATAGAATCAGTAAAAGGCCGCATCCAACAGGGCGGACAGACAACCCAAATGCAAGAGATAACAAACGGTGCAATTAATTAATTAATACACAAACAAAGAAACAAATAAATAAACAAGCAAGCAAGCAAGCAACAAACATTGAGAACATGAGATGAAAATTCCTTGAAAGTGAGTCCACAGTGGGAACAGTTCTATGATGGGGCAAGTGAAGTTGAATGAAGTTATCCCCACTGGTTCAGGAGCCTGACGTTTAAGAGTAATAATTTCTTCTGAAGCTGGTAGTGAGAGTCCTGAGGTTCCTGTACCTTCTCCCTTATGGCAACAGCAAGAAGAGAGCATGACCTGGGAGGTGGGGTCCCTGATGACGGATGATGCTTTCGTGCAACAGCGCTCTGTGTAGATGTACTCAATGGTGGTGAGGGCTTTACCCATGACATACTAGGTCATATCTGTTACATTTTAGGGCTTTTCTGTACAAGGGACTTGGTACTCCCACACTAGGCTTTGATGCAACCAGCCAATATATTCTCAAGCACACATCTATATAAGTTTGTCAAAGTATTAGATGTCATGGAGAATCTATGTCAATGTCTAAGGAAGTAGAGGTGCTGCCATGCTTTCTTAGTATTTACACTTTTGAGTTGGCCTCAGGACAGATCCTCTGAAGTGATAACACCAAGTAACTTAAAGTTGCTGACACTCTCCAACTTTAATTCCCCCTATATTGTTGCCAATCCAAACTGACTGGGGTCTGCAAGTGAAGAAATAGAAGATCCAGTTGCACAAGGAGGTATTGAGGTCGTGGTCTTGAAGCCTACTGATTAGTTTTGAGGAGATGATAGTATTGAATGTCAAGCTGTAGTCGATAAAGAGCATCCTGATATATGCATCTTTGCTGACCAGATATTCCAGGGCTGAGTGAAGGGCCAGAGAAATTGCATCTGCTGTGGACCTGTTGTGCCAATAGGCAAATTAGAGTGGATCCAAGTCGTTTCTCAGGCAGGAGTTGATGTGTTCCATCACCAACCTCTCAAAACACTTCATGACAGTGGACGTAAGTACAACTGCACTGTGGCAGGGATGCACATTATTTTTAGGCGCTAGTAATATTGAGGCCTGCATGAAGCAAGTGGGTACCTCAGACTACTAAAGCGAGAGGTTAAAGCTATCAGTGAACACTGCAACACAGGTCTTTAATATGCAGCCAAGTACCCCATCTGGACTGGATGCTTTTCATGGGTTCACCCTCCTGAAGGATACTCTCAGGTCAACCTCAGAGACTGAAATCAGGGCTGTCGGGGGCTGTGGATGTTTCTGATGGTTCCTCCATGTTTTAATGGTGAAAGCCAGCATAGAAGATATTGAGCTCATCTGGAAGCCGAAGCCCTGTTGTCACCCTTGTGACGTGACATTTCACTATGTTGAAAAGATTTACATGGATTTTTTATGAGATGAGTGTGGTTGATCAAGGGTTAATGAGAGCAGACCACTTGTCATTGCCTCTAGGTTTTAGCAAAGAATTTTACAAAGTCTCATAGACTAATTAGGATTAAAGAACAATTAACTCAATAAGAAAGTAGCAAACTTGATAAAACATTGACTGAAAATTTAAAAAAACTGTAGCTGCATGAAATCTGAAATAAAAGCAGAAAAATAATGGTAAAACTTGGAGAAAATCCAACAGGTCAGATAGCATCTGTGGAAGGGGAAACATTTCAGATATGGGATTGCTCATTAGAACTGAGAAAAGGAAACAAGCTAGCTAGGTACCATAGAAGGTGGGGGAGGGTGTTGAGTGAAACAATGGGTATTTCTTTGATAGAGTTGAAAGATAATAAGCTTCTTTGTCAGAGTTACTAATTTTGTATATGTCAAATGTTGTATGACTATACAGAATGGTGCAGAGAGAAAGGATGGCAGGCAAAAATTAATAACATCCAGTCGTTAGTTAGATGGGAAGAAAGAGAGACTTATATGAAAATGGAGGGTTCAGTGAAAGCTGCAAAGTGCTCAGGCAGAAGGTGAAATTGTGTTCTTTGATTTTGCATTGGGCCCTTTTGTAACACTGCAGACAGGTCAGTTAGAGAATGAGTTCCTGAATTAAAGTGGCAGACAATTGGAAGACTCTTGCGAGACAGAATGTAGGTGCTTTGCAAGACAATCACCCTGTTTGATTTATTCAATATAATATATTGAGTCGGTGGAAGAATGCAAAGTATAATGGCTGAAACATGTTTTGTAAAACCCATCTCTCCCCTTTCTTAATCTGTCTTTTTCCATCTCTGGAGACTATCTATTGATATCTTTTATAAACCTGCTGATTCTCACAGCTATCACAACTATACCTCTTCACTCTGTCACATGTAAAAATGCCATTCCCTTCTTTCAGTTTCTCTGGCTTGCCGCATCTGTTCTCGGGATGATGACTTCCTTTCCAGCACATCAGATCTGTCCTCCTACTTAAATGAATGGGGTTTCCCTTACTCCACCATTGATGCTGCCCTCACCCAGCTCTCCTCCATTTTCTGGAAATCTGTCCTCACACCATCCTCCCATTGTCTTGACAGAGATAGAGGTCATTGTGTCGTTACCTACCACCCAATGAGCCTTCTCATTCAACACATCATTCGCCACAACTTCCGCCAGCTTCAATGGGATCCTTCCAGCAAACACATCTTTACCTCCCCCTCCCCACTCTCTGCTTTCTGCAGGGATCACTCCCACTGTGATTCCCTTGTCCATCCATCCTTCCCCACTGATCTCCCTCCTGGCACCTATCCCTGCAAGCAGAAGAAGTGCTACATCTGCCCCTACACCTCCTCCCTCACTACTGTTCTAAACAGACTTCCCAGTTGAGGTAAAACTTCACCTTCAAGTCTTTTGGCGTCGACTACTGTATCCAATGCTCCTACCGTGGCCTCCTCTACATTTGTGAAACCCAACATAGACTGGGGGGCCATTTTGTCAAGCACCTTTGCTCTGTCCACAACAAGCAGGATCTCTTGGTGGCCAATCATTTTAAGTCTAAACCCCATTCCCATTCCAACATGTCAGTCCGTGGCCTCTTCTACTGCCAAAATGAGGCCACTCTCAGGTTGGAGGAGCAACATCTCTTATTTCATCTGGGCAACATCCATCCTGACAGGATGAACATCGATTTCTCTAACTTGCAGTAATTGCTCCAACTCCTCCTTCTATCTTCTTCCATTCCTGATTCTGGCTTCCCATCTCCTCTTCTCTTCCCCTTTCCTGACTATCAGTTCTCTCTGGTGTCCCTCACATTTCCCTTTCTCCTCTGCTATCAGATTCTCTCTACCTCAGCCCTTTACCCTTTCCACCCATCATTTCCTAAATTCTCACTCCACACCCACCCCACCACCTACTTCCCCCTCACATGGCTTCACCCATCACCTTATAGCTTGTAATCCTTCCCCTCCCCACATCTTCTCATTCTGGTTTCTTATCTCTTGCTTTCCAGTCCTTATGAAAAGTTGCGGGCAAAAATGTTGACTCTCTCCTACAATTTAAAGTGGTCCATAGGACCAAGGATAAGTTGTCTTGTTTTTATTTAGATATATCTCCGTATTGTGATAAATGTAATAATGGAGAAGCTTCACTCATTCATATGTTTTGGACATGCCCGAATCTTGGAAAATATTGGAAAGAAGTATTTCAAACTTCCTCGACAATTTTCAAAGTAAACTTTAAACCCAATCCTTTGACTGCTTTATTTGGTATTGTTGGAGGAAAGGATATTATATTGCAGTCATCTGACTTACACATTTTGGCTTTTATTTCTCTTATGGTTAGAAGGACTCTCTGAAAGATGTGTCCCCTCCTACTCATGTCCAATGGTTACATGATGTGATGTCATGTTTAAATTTAGAGAAAATTCGATGTTCAATCTCTGAATCTGGTCAAGACTTTTAAACATTGTGGGGACCTTTTCTGAATTATTTTCAAAACCTTTGATATGCTGTTAAAGCACAGATGATGACTAATAATTTTTTCCCTTTTTTCTTTTCTAATCAGCTTTGGTCTTGGTAGTGGGTTAGATATCTTTTATATAATAAAATTACTATATTTCAATTTTACAAATTAATCAAACTGTATGAATATAGGGTAAGGAGTCTTTATATGCGATTTAGTATAATGTATTGTTATATATTTTTGGCTTGTACTCTGTATTCTTATATAACCATATAAGATATAACAATTACAGCATGGAAACAGGCCATCACAGCCCTTCTAGTCCATGCTGAATGCTTACTCTCACCTAGTCCTACCTACCTGCACTCAGCCCATAACCCTCCATTCCTTTCCTGTCCAAATACCTATCCAATTTTTTTTTAAATAACAAAATCGAAACTGCCTATTCCACTTCTACTGGAAGCTCGTTCCACACAGTTACCACTCTCTGAGTAAAGAAGTTCCCCCTCGTGTTACCCCTAAACTTTTGCCCCTTAACTCTCAACTCATGTACTCTTGTTTGAATCTCCCCTACTCTCAATGGAAAAAGCCTATCCACATCAATTCTATCTATCCCCTCATTATTATATGTAATAATATTATGTTTTTATTATATGTAAATTAATTAAAAAATTGGGAAATGTGTTGACTGTTTATTCCTTTCTATAGAAGCTGCCTGATCTGCGGAGTTGCTTCATTACTCTGGAAGATTCATTAGACCCTTGCAGTTCACATTACACTTTTAGAAATCTGGATTTAAGATAATGATGCAGAAACTGACTGTGCTGATGAATGCAATGTTGGACTGTGCTGTTAGAAGATATGAATGGACAAGATATGTGAACTCAGAAGTACACATAGAAATTAATCTGGAAAATTGTGAAGTATTGGAGAGGACAGTAAGCCAAATAGTAGCATACTGAGAAGTGAGAACTGTAGATAAATAGAGTGATCTTGAAGTCTATACCAAATACTGAACACAAAATACTCTGCAGATGCTGGGACCAAAGGTAGTCTCCAGACCCTTGGCACGAACATTGAATTCTCCAACTTCTGGTGATTCCATTCCCCTCCCTTCCCCTATCCCAGTTTTACTCTACCTCCTCCTCCAGCTGCCTATCACCTCCCTCATGGTTCCGCCTCCTACTACCACCCATAGTGCTTTCCCCTTATATTCCTTCTTCACCTTTCCTGCCTATCCCCTCCCCCACCCCTTGATCTTTCCCCTTACTGATTTTTCACCTGGCACCTACCAGCCTTCTCCTTCCCACCCTCCCCCACCTTCTTTTTAGGGCACCTGCTCCGTCCCTCTTCATTACTGACGAAGGGTCTCGGCCCGAAACGTTGACTGTTTGTTTCCACTGATGCTGCCCGCCTTGCTGAGTTCCTCCAGCGTGTTGTATGTGTTGCCAAATAGTGACGTTGTTGGGTATGTAGCTTTTGTAGTTAGGAAGGTAGTTGAGATACTCTTTGGCTGTAGCACAGCAAGTAAGCACAAAGTACATAAAAGACTAGTTAACCCACATTTAAAATACTGTGGACAATTCTGATCTTAACAACGCTGGAAAGATGGAATCATGGGAGAGAAAATATGGTGGTACAGAGGAGGTATAACCGGATGTTACAAGGACAGAACATTCATTATGAGGAAAGATTGCTTCGGTTGAGGATGGTTTCATCAGAACAATGCAAACTGAAGGAGTTCTAAGTGAAATTCTGAAGATTGTGACATTATTGAGTGAACTGTAATGCTATGTTTTCCTTCATTGTGGGAAGAAAATCTGTGGGATAAGCTGTGGAGAGTTTGGAGTGGTGTTGAGGAAAGTTCCTTTCACCCAAAGATTGGTGGGGGTCTATAGTTCAGCATCTGACAGATGCTGAAGATAGAAATATAGACAATTGCTTACATTCCTGCTTTGCTATAATCCACAAGGCTACAGACTGAGAGTAGAAGTCAGAAGAGCTCTTTTTTGACTGACCTTGACATAGTTGGTTAAGCAATCTCCTTCTGTCCCATGAATGTCTATGATTCCTATCAAGGCAAAACTGGATGGGAGCAGGTATGGTTGGGATGTATTAGACGGTAAGACAGGACAGAGGTTATGAGAAAACCTTGAGGAACCTTCTATTAGTAGAACAGTTGAAACTCAGTTGAAATATACTGCATTCAAGTAATGTAAAAAGCTTTGCCAAAAGCAATCATGGTCAAGTACCATGATAACCCACATCATACAACACGGCACATAATGAATGGAAAGAATGTAAAAAATGACCAAGTACTTGCAAGTAAAATTGAATGTCGAATTATGGTGCAGAGCCACCTAGTGGGTAGTGAGTAGAAGTACAGTATGACTGAAATGTGAGTGAGTTCATTGGGCCAGTTTGGGCCAATTGAGATTGCTGACTGCACTCAATCTCTGTTTCCATCTGGAGGACAGAATGAGTTGACCCCTAGCATCTCACAGGTACCACTGAAATAGAGCAAGCTTCAGGAGATGACTTGGCTTTGGGCATCATATACTGCAGCCATATTCCCTGACAGCATTTCTCCAGTCACTGGTTACAAAGGACTTCTCAACAGTTTTTGAAAGTCTGCTTTTCCAAGTTGTTTATAAATTAAATGACTTTAAATATTTTTAAAAGCTAAACTAAGCATAAAAATGTTAAACACGAGAAAGTCTGCAGGTGCTGGAAATCCAAAGCAACAGTCACAAAGTGCTGGAGGAACACAGCATGTCAGGCAGCATCTGTGGAAATGAATAAACAGTTGACGTTTCAGGCTGAGACCCTGCTTCAGGACTGAAATGGAAGGGAGAAGAAGCTAGAATAAAAATCTTGGGGAAAGGGAAGGAAGCTGTCTAGAAGGTGTTAGGTGAAACCAAGTGGATGGGAAAAAAAAGGGCTGGAGAAGAAAGATCTGATTGGAGAGGAGAATGGACCATAGGAGAAAGGGAAGAAAGAGGGGACGCAGGGGAAAAAGGTGGGCAAGTAGAAGAGTTAAGAGGCCAGGGGAATAGGACAGGGGAGGGGCAGGGATTTTTTTTACCAGAGGCTGAAATTGATATTCACGCCATCAGGTTGGAGACCACCCAGCCGGAATTTAAAGTGTTGCTTCTTCACCCTGAGAATGGCCTCCTCTTGTGCCTAGATGAGGCCATGAACTGACATGTCAGAAAGGGAAAGGGAATCAGTATTAAAATGTTTGGCAACCAGGAAGTTATAGGTGCTCAACAAAGTGGTCCCCCAAATTACGTAGGGTCTTGCCAATGTAGAGGAGTCTGCATCAGAAGCGCCAGACACAACAGACAACCCCAGCAGATTCACAGGTGTGGTGTTGCCTCACCTGGAAATACTGTTTGGAGCCCTAAATGGAGATAAAGGAGGAGGTGAATGGGCAGGTGGAGCATTTAGGCCACTTGCAGAGATAATTGCTGGGAAGGATATTAGTGAAGAGGGACGTATGGACAAGGGAATCACAGAAGGAGAGATCCCTGTGGAAAGTGTGTGGAGGGTAGGGGGAAGGAAGGAGTAAAGATATGTTTAGTGGTAGGATCCCTTTGCCCTTGCTCCTGTGCTAAATACCCAGTGCATTAACAGGTATTCATTACATACAGCTTCTGTACTACAATTCCACTGACGTCAGTCGAACATTGGAAGTTACAAGGATTCTCTGTCCACTGATATAGCCTGAATTACTAAATATTTCCAGAATTTAACATATGCTTTGGATGCCAGTATTAGAAATTAATATGTGAAGCTACTATCTCTCTAATTCTTAAAAAAGATAAAGATCCTACTTTATGTGCATCTTATCGCCCTATATCATTATTAAATGTAGATTCTAAGATTTTTACAAAAATTTTAGCCATTAGATTAGAAAAGGTAATATCACAGATTATTTCAGAAGACCAAACTGGTTTCATTAGGAATCGGTATTCCTTTTTTAATGTTAGAAAATTGATTAATATAATTTATACTTCATCACCCACAACCCCAGAATGTGTTATTTCATTAAATGCTGAAAAAGCTTTTGATAGAGTTGAATGGACATACTTATTTAATGCATTGAGAAATTTTAATTTTAGTCCTAACTTTATATCATGGATTAAATTAATATATTTTAAACCTGTTGCTTCTGTTCTTACAAATAATTATAGATCCTCTTTTTTTCAATTATCTCGTGGTACGAGACAAGGTTGTCCCTTAAGTCCTTTATTATTTAATATCGCATTAGAACCTTTAGCCATTGCTATTCGTGAATCTCCTAATATTTTTGGTATTACCCGTAATGAGAAGTTATACGTTATCACTTTATGCTGATGACTTGCTGTTATATATTTCTGATCATGACAGGTCTATTCCCGCTATTTTATCCTTGTTGGCTCAATTTGGTAGTTTTTCTGGTTATAAATTAAACTTGGATAGGAGTGAATTATTCCCCTTAAATGCGCAAACTTTATTGAATGACAGGATACCATTTAAAGTTGTTACTGATAACTTTATCTATTTAGGTATAAAAATTACCAAGAAATATAAAGATTTATTTAGACTGAATTTTTTACCTATGCTTCATCAAATTCAACAACTTACTACAAGATGGTCTCCCTTATCCTTATCATTAGTTGGTCGGATTAATGCTATTAAAATGATGATTTTACCGAAATTTTTATATTTATTTCAAGCCTTACCAATTTTTATTCCTAAATCTTTTTTTGACAACATTGATTCAAAAATTTCCTCATTTGTGTGGCAAAATAAAAACCCCAGGTTAAGTAAAAGGCAATTACAAAAATCTAAAAAAGATGGTGATTTAGCTTTACCTAACTTTAGATTTTACTATTGGGCGAATAATATTCGTAACCTAATGTATTGGAAATTGGATTTGGATTCACCATTGTGCCCACAGTGGGTAAATTTGGAATGCGATGAGGTAAAGGGATATTCTCTATTCTCCGTCCTTGGTTCTTTTCTTCCTGCTGATTTAATTAAATTCAATAAACAGATATCTAATCCTGTTATCAAACATACATTACAAATTTGGTTTCAATTTCGTAAGTTTTTTACTCTGAAAAACTTTGTTCTTGATAGCCCTATTTTACTTATTTTTTTTTTTCAAACCTTCCTTGACAGATCAAGCTTTTAGCACATGGAAAAGGAAAGGTATAAAATGTTTTCGTGATCTTTTTTTTGAAGGTACTTTGATGTCTTTCGACCAATTTTCCAACAAATTTAAATTACCTAAATCTAATTTTTTCAGATATCTACAAATCAGAAATTTTTTACATAAAGTTCTACCATCTTCTCCCAATTCAACTTCAATGGATTTCTCAGATTTGATTTTTACCTTAAATCCTTGTCAGTGGCTTTTATTTATAATATGATTATGAAGATACAACCAGAAATATCAGATAGAATTAAACAAGAATGGGAAAAAGAACTTCGATATAATATATCAACAGATAAATGGGAAAAAATTTTACAAATGGTTAATTCCTCTTCTATATGTGCTAAACATGCTTTAATACAATTTAAAATTGTACATAGAGCTCATATGTCTAAAGATAAGCTTGCTCGATTCTATTCTCATATTAACCCTCAATGTGACAGATGTCATTCAGAAGTGGCTTCATTGACCCACATGTTTTGGTCATGTCCCACTTTACATAACTATTGGAAGGACATATTTGCTACCATTTCCTCAATTTGGAATATTGATTTACAACCTCATTTTATTACTGCAATCTTTGGTATACCAAATGAGGATGGTAATCAGTTTTCCCCTTCAATCAGATGAATGATTGCTTTTGTAACATTAATGGCCAGAAGGTCTATATTACAAAACTGGAAAGAAGTAAATCTTCCTACCATGTTTCAGTGGTTTTCTCAAACTATTTCTTTTCTGAGCTTGGAAAAAATTAGAAGCACTATTTTTGACTCATCAATTAAATTTGAAGAAACTTGGGGACCGTTCATTCGACATTTCCATATGAATTAATTTGGCCTTTTCCAGACCTTCTCTCTGCTTATTCTTGTTCAGGTATGGAGTTCCGGAGTTTTTTGACACTATCATATACTTATAAACTGTTATTATTAGTTTAGTTTAGTGTTTTTTTTCTCAATATATATTTTTTTTACATATTTTCAAATTTTTTTTTTCTTTTGACGATTATTTTTGTTTTTTTTCATATATAATTATATAGACTTGATTGATTAATGTACTTTTTTTTGTTGATGTTTAATAGGATATTGTTATCTTATTACTAATGCAATTTCAAGTTTATTGTATTCATAACCTACTTATTATTATGTTATGTTTTTTATATATATATATGAAACTCAATAAAAAGATTGAAAAAAAAAGAAATTAATATGGAGACACAAGATCTAGAGCATCAAATGATATGCTGGAGGAACTCAAAGGTTTGTGGTGAAGATATTTTGAGTCGAGATCCTGCATCGGGAATGAGAGTGGAGAGGGAGAATTAAGAGTTAAGCAGGGGAGGAGAATTTTTTTACTGGAGGGAAAAATCGATATTCATGTCATCAAATGGAAGCTACCTAGATGGAATATAAGGTATTGTTCCTCCACCCTGAGGTGCCTTATCTTGGCACAAGAGGGGAATGGGTCTGATGGGGCAATTTGACAGACCGGAAAGAGGTAAAGGATGGGGTGAGGAGTGATCAAAGGCGGATTCAGCTGTTGGAGGGTGATAAACAGGAATACAATGAGCACTATTGCTGGAATTTGATGAATAAAGAAAGTGATAACTGGAACTATTAGGTGAGAAGTAAGAACAGATGAAACCAGGTGGAGCAGCATATTCAGTGAGTGAAATGTTTGGGAGGTAGGTGAATAGAAACAGGAGGGAGATGGAAAGAAAAATAGGTGGTGGGGGGGGGGTTGAAGGAGGGGTGGTCACTAAAACAGTCAAACAAGCAGATTAAACTTAATGTCCAGGCTCATCGAGGAACACAAGATTAAGCCCAAGCTTTCAACCTCTTGAATCTATTCCAGTATGCCTCTTGATGATGACTGCTCTATAACTTTTACATTACCTTTGCTTTTATACTCCAGGCAAGCAACATTTTTCAATTTCAGATTTAGTATCTAAGGTTATGAGTTCTAAAATGTAGAAGTCCTAAAATGAATTAAATAGTAATTTACATAAGTGCCTTTCGCTTTATGAGCTACAGGTTTAAACGTTGCTGAAAATAATCATACTTAGTCAACCTGGGTTTGTGGTTGGGCTGAGGAATTGTAACGGTGATGATTAATGGAAACATGAAACAACTTTGTTAATGTTATCATGTTAATGTATAAATAGAACCCTAGAAGTTTTGCTTATCCACATTAAAGCAAAAAATAAACTGTTGAAGAAATTCAGTGAGTTGAGAAGCATCTATAGAGGCAAAAGAATCACAACCATGCAACAGGACTAAGGGTGTGGAGTGTGCTGAAAATGTTTACCATTTAAATAATAATAATAATAATCTGCTCTTTCATTTTTCCTTCTAAAATGGATGAGAAGTGACCTCCAAAACTCCTATCCAAGAACAGGAAAATAACTTGTTGGAATTTGTTGAATAACTTGTTGAAAATAAATAAATTGGCAGGCCTTGAAGAGAATTTGCAGTGCAGTACACACTAAGCACAGAAGGTTCAGTATGGTGGGACTAATGCTCTGAGCTGAGTATTTTTCAATGCAAGGAGTTTTGTAGGAAAGGCGGGTGAGTTTAGGGTATGGATCAGCATGTGGAAATATGTTATTGTAGCTATTAGTGAAACTTGATTGCAGGAGGGGCAGAACAGGCAACTCAATTGTTCCAGTGTTCCATTGTTTTAGATGTGATAGAATGGGAGGACTTAAAATGGGGGGAGTGGCATTATAGTCAGTGAAAGTGTCAAAGTAGTCCTCAGACAGGACAGACAGGAGAGCTCACCTAGTGAGGTTTTATGAGTAGAATATGAGGAATAAGACTGGTGTGACTACATAAATGGGATTATATTATAGACCACCCAATAGTCCATGCAGTTCAGAGGAGCAAATTTGTAAAGAGATCACAGACTGTTTCAAGAAGCATAAGTTGTTATAGTAGGTAATTTTAACTGGGACTCCCAAACTGTAAAAGGATTAGATGTGATAGAGGTTGGCAAATGGATTCAGCAAAGTTTCCTTCATCAGTACATATATCCCAATGAGAGGGTGTGCGATACTTGATCTCCTATTGGATAATGAGACAGGGCAGGTGAGAAAAGTTTATGTAGGGAAACACTTTGTATCCAGTGATCCTAATGCCATTAATTTTAAAGTAAATATGGAAAAAAGGTAAGTCTGATCCACAGGTTGAGATTCCATATTGGAGAAAGGTCAATTTTGATGGTGTCAGAAAGGATACGGCAAGTGTGAACTGAGACATGTTGTTTTCTGGCAAAGATGTACTTGGTAACTCAGAGGCCTTCAAAGTGAAATTTTGAGACAACGGAGTTTGTATGTTCCTGTCAAAATAGAGGGCAAGGATAGAAGGTTTAGGGAATGTTGGTTCCAAGAAATATTAATGCCCTGGTTAAGAAAAAGAAGGAGGTGCACTGCAGTATAGGCAGGGAGGACCAAATGAGGTACTTGAGGAGTACAAGAAATGCAAGAGAACACTTAAGGAAGAACTCAGGAGGGCTAAAAGAATGCATGAGGTTGCCCTAGCAGACAAGGTGCAGGAGAATACTAAGGGCTTCTACAGATATATTAGAAGCAAAAGGATAGTAAGGGACAAAACTGATCGTCTGGAAGATCAGAGTGGTAATCTATGCATGAGCCAAAAAGTGATAGGAGAGATCTTAAATGGAATTTTTGTACCTATATTTACTTGGAAGAGGGACACAGAGACTATAGAAGTGAGACAAATCAGCACTAAGGACCTGAACCCTATACAGATTACAGAATTGTTTGCAGTCCTGAGGCAAATTAGTGTGGATAAATCCCTTGGGCCTGAGAATGGGTTCTCTTGGATCCTGTGGGAGGCTAGTGCAGAAATTGCAGGGGCCCTAGCAGAGATACTTAAAACATCCTTAGCCACGGGTGAGCAGAGGATTGGAGGAGAGCTAATGTTGTTCCGTTGTTTAAGAAAGGTTATAAGAATTAGCCAGGAATTGACTGTATAGGCCGGTGAACCTGACATCAGTAATGGGAATGTTATTGGAAGGTAATCTATTGGGCCAGACAAAGAGGTTGCTTAGGGATTGTCAACATGACTTTGTGTGTGGTAGGTCATGTCTAACCAATTCTGTAGAGATTTTTTGAGGAAGTTACCAGAAAAGTTGATGAAGGTAAGGCAGTGGATGTTGCCCGAAGTGAGGTCTTTGACAAGCTCCTACATGGGAGAATGGTCAAGAAGGTTCAGTCATTTGACATTCAAGATGAGGAAGTAAACTGGATTGGACATTGGCTTCATGGAAATAAGCCAGAGAGTGGTAATAGATGGTTGCCTCTCTGACTGGTGGCCTGGAACTAGTGGTGTGCCATTGGGATTGGTGCTGAGTCCATTGTCATTTGTCATCAGTATCAATGATCTGGATGACAATGTGGTAAACTGGATCAGCAAACACCAAGACCTAGACTTCGTGTATAAGTCTTCATTAACCATGACATAGAATATAAAAGCAGGGGAGGATGTGGCGAAACTTCATAAAGCATTGCATAGGCTACAGCTGTACACTACACTACAGGATACATGTGATCTTATTGATACATCAGACAGGCGCGGTTTGTTTGTTTCTGAGAATCTCTCTTCAGGAGTGAAACATTCCATCCCAGACAACCTTCTAATCAGTCTCAGCTGAAACCTCTCCAGTGTAATCACGTGTGTTTTATACCGCTGTGTGCTGCTCTGGCCAGTGGAATGTTTTATTATACCATGGTTAATGTGACTGTACACAAAAGACACTGCAGATGCTGCAAATCTTGAAGGAAATTAGCAGGTCAGGTAGCATGTATGGATGAAACATTGCCAGAGATGGCGACTGTTCATGGATTCTGCCTGACTTGCTGAGGTCGTCCAGCATTACCAGTATTCTTTATGAAGTTTGACATTATGTTTTCCTCATCTACCTATTCTACCATTTCAAAAAAAAATTGAGTAAGCAAAACTGAATCTGCCTCCTGCATTTCCAGAACGAGAGATTTTCTTTTTAAAACAACAGATACAAAAGTCGACATTGACCGTTTATTTATTTCCATAGGTGTTTCCTGCTGCTTTAAGTGTGTGTTGCTTTGGACTTCTAACATCTGCAGAATTTCTCATGTTTATGGTTTTTTCTTTGTCTTTTTAAGCTTATTCTGATAGGTAGCAAATAATTTAACAAGTGTCATGAGCTATAATAATATAATTGTTTGCAACATTGTTTTTTCTTATGCCAATGTCAGTATCTCCAGTTGAACTGTCTTTTTGTGTGTTTTCCCCCTGCTGTCAGTCTGTGGTTGTGTATTGCCATGTGCTCCTGTCCCTGCTGCTGCTCTACTCCAGCCCCTGTATTACTGAGTAGTGTCTTTCACCCGTTTCTCATTATTAATCTGTTTTGCTGCCACTCCTGTGTCTCACTGTGCTCCACCTATCATCTGCTTCTCTATTTATTGCTCAGTGTATTTCAGTCCTGTGTTTTCACCTGTTCGTTGCCAGATTGTGCCAGTGAGTTTTCCTGAGCCGTTCCAGCATTTGTTTCTGAACTCTGTCTGTCTGAATATTGACTCTACCTGTTTCCTGATTCTGTTTTTGGATTTCTCTGGAGTTTTTGATCTCTGCCCGAACTTTGTTGCACACTCCACCCTCCGCCCCCCACCCCCCCCGGATTTGGTACTCATTAAATATCACTGTGTGAACTGTACTTGATCTGCAATTAGGTCCCCGCTTCAGCGTCCTGACAGTACAATCTGGCCAGAATGGATCCAGCAGACCCCAGTTGTCTGGGAGATATCCTGGAACAACAGGGTGATGCTGGTGAGACTCCAGAACCAGCTGGAGTCTGTGTTCAGGGCAGTTGAGTCACTTTCTGCCAATGTAGATGATCTTGTGGCCCAGACTCAGTCACTCCAGCTGTCCCAGAGCGCCCATTAATATTCTGTGACTGCATCTTCTGCCCTGCCTTCCATGTCCTCGCATACTCCTCCTGTCCAAGAGCCCTGTCTGCCTCTTCTAGAAAAGTACTTAAGTGAGCTCAGTACCTGCTGCTCTTTTCCAATTCACCCTCATTTTTGAATTACAACCAACATTTCTGACTGATCGAGCCAAGGTAGCCTATGTCATCACCCAACTGTCCAGTTGGAAGAGAGAATGGGGAACAGCCATCTGGGAGGCAGGTTCCCCTTTGTGCATTTGTTTTTGGTTATTTTCTGAGGAGATGAGAAAAGCGTTTGATCGTTCCAAACATGGGAGAGAGGCTGCCCACCCTAGCCACCTCCAGTGGCTGGAACTTGGAGGCACAGAACGACACCTTCCTGAATGGCTTCTCCAAAGATATCAAAAATGAGATGGTCACCCAGGACCTTCCTGCCACCTTTGAAGCCCTGGTGGATTTGGCCATCCATATTGATGTTTGCCTTCAGCAGACCTGCAGAGGGAGGGGGTTACAGAGGGCCCCTGCGGGCACTGGAGATTTCCAAGCTCCTTGTCAGTCTATATTGCCCTGCTGTTTACAATCTCCATCTATAATTCCTGTTCCAGAGCCCAAGGCTATGCATGTTGACTGTACCCGCCTGACGCTGACTAAAAGACAATCAGCACCCGTTCCTGTCTGTACTGTGGCCAACCAGGCCACTTCATCTCCACCTGCCCAGTAAAAGCCAGCGTTCACCAGCAGGACGAGGAGTATTGGTGATCGTGACCCCTGTCTGGCCCTCCTCAGCGCCACTCAATCTCATACCTAGTTCTCTGGAGTGGGGTGTCCAACGGCAAGCAGTTTCTATCTTGGTCGATTCTGGGGTGGAGGGGTGTTTTATTGATTTCCAGCTTGGCTGCCCAGTGGGGGTTACCCACATCTGCTGTCTAGTCACCATTAATGGCCAGCGCCTTGAATGGTCAAAGATTGGCTAACATCACCCCGGTGAGTCTCAGTTTATCCAGCAACCATCGTGAACAGTTAACCCTTTATGTTATTGACTCTCCTCAAGCTCCCATTGTCCTGGGCCATCCCTGGTTACTCAGACACAACCCCCACAATGACTGGCTCAGTGGCAAGATTGTAGGCTGGAGCCCATTCTGTCACTCCCACTGCCTCCGCCATGCTCGGATCCCCTTGTCTCCAGCCCGAGGAATTTTCAGACCCTAGTGCCATCCCTCCTGAATACATGAACCTCAAGGCAAGTCTCAGGCCACTTCCCTGCTGCCTCATCGTTCATATGAATGCACCATTGACCTCTTGCCTGGCACATCTCCCCTAGGGAATACAGCTGCCTGTATTCTCTGTCAGTACCTGAAACAGAAGCCATGTGTAAGTACATTCAAGAGTCCCTGGCTGTAGGCATCATCTGGCCTTCTTTCTCCACTACTGGTGCCAGTTCTTTCCTTGTTGAAAAGAAGGATGGCTCTTTGAATCCATGCATTGATTACCGGGGACTGAATGAAGTCACTGTTCAGAACCGTTACCCCCTTCCACTCTTGACCTCGGCATTTGAACTACTGCAAGGAGCCTCAGTTTTCACGAAGCCTGATCTCCATAATGCCTAACATCTTGTCCGCACCCCCACCTCAACACTACCTCAGGACATTACAAGTATCTGGTCTTGTCATTTGGTCTCACCAATGCTCCCACCATCTTCCAAGCCCAGGTAAATGACGTTCTCAGGGACATACTGTACCAATTTGTTTTTGTGTATCTTGATGACATTTTGATTTTTTTTTAAGTCCCTTGATGAACACACAGGTCACGTCTGCAGAGTTCTCCAGTGCTTTGTGGAGAACCAGCTCTTTGTGAAGGCTGAGAAATGTGAATTTCATTGCAATACATCTCCTTCCTGGGGTATGTAATTTCAGGCGATTCCATTCAGGTGGACCAACAGAAGATCAAGGCAGTGGTCGAATGGCCCCTACCCTCGACTTCTAGGGAGCTGCAATGCTTCTTGGGCTTTGCTAACGTCTATCGCCGCTTCATCAGAAATTACAGTACACTGGCTGCACCACTTACTGCTCTTACCTCATCGGCTGTCAGATTCTCCTGGACCCCTGCTGTGGGTCAGATTCTCTGACCTGAAGGAATGTTTCACCTCTGCCCCCAACCTGATTGAACCCGACACCGACCGGCAGTTCATTATGGGAGAGGATGCGTCTAACATTGGTGTAGGAGCTGTTCTCTCTCAGCGCTCGGCCAAGGATGAGAAGGTACACCCCTGAGCCTTCTCTCATTGCCTCACTCCCACGGAACAGAATTATGATGTTGGAAACTGGGAGCTTCTGGCTGTTAAGCTAGCTCTGGAGGAGTGGAGGCATTGGCTGGAGAGAGCAAAGGTGCCATTGTTAGTCTGGACTGATCACAGGAATCTGGAATATATCCCTACGGCCAAACGTCTCAACTCCCAACAAGCTCGTTGGTCCCTGCTTTTCTCAAGATTCAATTTTACTCTGTCCTTCCACCCCGGTTCCAAGAATGGAAAACCTGATGCCCTCTCCCGAAGATTTCCCTCCTCGAGAGACCCCTGAGGTACCCAATGTCATCCTCCCTGCTCACTGTCTTCTGGGTGTAGTGCAATGGGATATCGAAGCCATGGTACAAGCTGCTCGACAGAACGAGGCAGCCCCTAGTCCATGCCCCACTGACCATGTTTATGTTCCCAGGTCTGTCCGCTCACAGGTATTGCGGTGGGGTCATTCCTCCCCGTTATCCTGTCACCCTGGAACCAAGTGTACTCAGGCCTTCATCAGTCGGCGGTTCTAGTGGCCCTCGATGGGAGATGATGTGTCTCAGCCTGCTCGGTCTGTGTTCAAGGCAAGAAATCTAACTGGTCACCAGCTGGTCTGTTACAACCCCTGTCTATCCCCAAGAGACCCTGGTCCCACATTGCCCTGGACTTTGTCACTGGTCTTCCCCCATCAGACGGTAATACCACCATTCTCACAGTAGGTGATCATTTCTTCAAGTCTGTACACTTCATTCGTTTGCCTCAACTCCCCTCGGCCAAAGAAACAGCCAAATTACTAGTACTGCATGTCTTTAAATTACATGGTTTACCTGTAGGTGTTGTGTCAGACAGGGGCTCTCAACTCACATCCAACTTCTGGAAGGCATTCTGTAATCTTCTGGGTGCCTCTGTGTGTCTGTCTTCAGGATTCCACCCACAGACCAATGGCCAGACCGAGCGGGCCAACCAACAGCTAGAGACTGTATTGCGGTGTCTGGTCTCCCAGAACCCCTCCTTGTGAAGTCAGCAGCTACCCTGGGCCGAGTACATCGTAAACTCTCATCCGTCCTCGTCCACCGGTCTGTCCCCCTTCAACTGCTGTCTTGGCTACCAACCTTCACTGTTGGCTGCCCAGGAGGAGGAGGTTGGTGTTCTGTCTGCCGAGGCATTCATCCACCGTTGACAGCAGACATGACTCGCTCTGCCTTTTTCCATGACTCTGCTAGGATCAAGCATCAAGCTGACTGCCATCGCTCCAAGGCTCCACGTTACTGCCAGGGACAGCGTGTGTGGCTTCCAACCCAAGACCTGCCCCCCAAAGTGGATTCCTGCAAGCTTGCCCCTCGCTTCATTGTCCCCTTTCCCATTGTTAAAGTCATCAGCCGTTTGTCTCAAGCCCCTCTCCACTCTCTGCCACATTCATCCCACCTTCCATGTGTCAGGCATCAAGCCTTTCATGAGCCACCCCAAGTCCTGTGCCCAAACCCCTCCCCTCCCCCACGGCTCATTGATGAGTCAGAGGCCTTCATAGTGCGTCGACTGCTGGACATTCGTCGCTGGGGCTGTTGCCTCCAGTACCTCGTGGACTGGAAGGGCTACAGTCCAGACCCATCTCTCATCAGGGACTTTAATTGCCAGCATCCAGCTCCCCATCTGCTGTGGCGCCAAGAGGCGTCTGTAAGGGGGGGGGTGGGGGGGGGTGGGGGGGGGTGGGGGGGGGGTACTGTCAGTACCTCCAGTAGAACTGTGTTTTATGTGTTTTCCCCTAGCCGTCAGTCTGTGGTTTTGTATTGCCATGATCTCTTGTCCCCACTCCTGCTCTACTCTGGCCCCTGGATCACTGAGTACTCCGTCTCTCACCTGTTTCTCATTATTACCTGTATTGCTGCCACCTGTGTCTCATTGTGCTCCACCTATCATCTGCCTCTCTGTTTATTGCTCAGTGTATTTCAGTCCTGTGTTTTCACCTGTTTATTGCCAGATTGTGCCAGTGAGTTTTCCTGAGCCATTCCAGCATTTGTATCTGTACTCTGTCCGTCTGAATATTGACTCCACCTGTTTCCTGATTCCGGTTTTTGGATTTCTCTGGAATTTTTGATCTCCGCCTGAACTTTGATGCTGACTTTGTTGCCCCCCCCCACACCACCCCAGATTTGCTACTCAGTACAGTACTTGGTCTGCAATTGGGTCCCTGCTTCAGTGTCCTGACAGCCAATCAAGGTGATAAAAATTAGTTGTAATTAAGAGCTAACAAGATTTGGATTTAAATGATCACTGGGTAATGAAAGAAGACATTCTCATGAAACTAACCTGGGGAAATTGTTGATCTTAAAAATGCTTATTACATCTGATCAAAAGCCACAAAACGATGAGATGTAAGATATCTTCAGGCTTCCACACACATCGATGCTCTAGATGTTTCTGTGATGAAACGCAAGTGGAAACTGAACACTGGACTCAGCCAACACATTCTGAATTTCAACCGTCTCTGAGAAAATCATACCCTGCCTGTCCAGTGTCTTCTCGGGCAGTATCTGTGGAGGCAAAAGAACAGTTGATGTTTTGGATTGAATCCCTTTATCAGGATCCAGGGTGTAGATGGATGATAGTCAGTAGATAGAAAAGAGAGGGAGAGATGAGTCAGTAACTGTTAGGTCATATGGTGGAACCAGATAAAGCATAGGGAAGATGAGCTTGTCTGTTCTTAAGTATCCCTAAAGTCCTATCATTCATTTGGTGTATCTTAACCTTATTAGTTTTCCCAAATATTTCATCTTGCACTTAGCAGAATCAGAATCAGGCTATGTTGTGAAATTTGTTAACTTTGTGGCAGCAGTACAATAATATAGAAAGAAACCGTAAATTACAGTAATCATATATGCATGTAATGTATAGTCAATTGTTAAGTAAGTAGTGCAAAAACACAAACCGGTACAATAGTTTTCATGGGTTCAATGTCCATTCAGAAATCCGATGGGAGAGGTAAAGAAGTTGTTCCTGAATCACTGAATGTATCACTTCAGGCTTCTGTACCTCCTACCTGATGGTAACAATTAGAAGAGGGCATGGCCTGGGTGATGGTGGGGGGGGGGGGGGCGGTGTCCTTAATAATGAACGCCACCTTTCTGAGGCACCGCTCCTTGAAGGTGTCTTGGATACTATGGAGGCTTGCACCCATGATGGAGCTGACTAATTTTACGGCTCTTTGCAGCTTACTTCAATCCTGTGCAGTAGCACTGCCCTCCTGCACCCCCCCACCCATAGCAGACAGTGATGCAGCCAGTCAGAATGCTCTCCATGGTACATCTATAGGAACTTCCAAGTGCTTTAGCTGACAATAAAAATCTTCTCAACCACCTAATGAAATATAACCGCTGACTTGCCTTCTTTATAGCTGCATCGATATGTTGGAATCAGGTTAATCCCCAGAGATGTTGACATCCAGGAAATTGAAATTGCTCATTCTCTCTCGTTCTGTAGTAGGGGGAAAGCCACGGTTCTGAAAGAAGAAAGACATTTCAGAGATTCTAGCAACTGAGAGAATGGAACAGAATCCTTGCACTGGACAAGGTGCAATATAATCATGGTATTTGTGGGAATCTGTGGCTGTCGTGCATGTCAATGGATAGGCTATCCCCTGAAATGGCAGAACAGATTCAATGGGCTGAATGGCCTAATTCTACTCCAATGTCTTATGGAGATGGAAAGATCCATAAAAGGAAGGGAAGAGTCAAAGATGGACCACATGAAGGTGACAGGAGAGTAGAAATTGCCTGCAGGGATGATGACATTTATAAGTTCAGCATGTATTCAAGCAGCAGCACCAACGCTATTGTTGGTACACTGCAGGAGAAATTGGGGAGTGGGCCTGCACATGACTGAAGCAAACACTGTTGCACATATCTGACAAAAAGGCAGCCACTGCTTGGCCGCATGTGACTGCCTTTAGGCTCCCCCTTGGATCTGCACAAAGTGAATGTGACTTAGTCACTTAGAAAGTGACAGTTTCCAGCATTTTTAGTTTTGATTAAAAATAGCTTAATGAAGGGACTTCTGGCCAGTGATTCATATCCCTATCATTCACTATCATTTTAAAATTTCCCAAGTGAATCAGCTTCTGTATCCTAATACCAGGAAAAACGTGATATGAAAGTGCATATACTTAAAATGAAAGTCACCCCAAGAATGGTGTGTTTGTTCCATAACCGAGGGTGATTTGATAAATGGAATATCCAGTTTGTTGTCACCAGCTGAGATAAAAATCGGATTGCACATGGAAGAAATGAGTACTTTGCTATTATATCTATTATATTTGAAGGTTGAAAAAATTAATGTATCAAAGGCATTTCTTAAAACTAAAAGTACTGAGATATGAGTTACAAATAATAATTTTACACATACACTCAGTGGCCAATTTATTAGGTACAGGAGGTACCTAATAATACAGTGGGCATTGAGTGTTAGTTGGTGGGGTTCTGTTGCTGTTACGCATCCACTTCAAAGTTTCATGTGCTGTGCATTCAGAGGTGCTCTTCTACATACCGTTCTTGTAATGTGTGGTTAGTTGAGGTACTGTTACCTTCCTGACAGCTTGAACCAGAGTGGCAATTCTCCTCTGACCTCCCCCATTAACAAAGCATTTTTACCTACAGAACTGCTACTCACTGGAATTCTTTTGTTTTCCATACCATTCTCTAGAGATTGTTCTGCGTGAAAATCCTAGGAGATCAGCCGTTTCTGAGACACTCAAACCACCCCACCTGGCACAAACTACCATTCCATGGTCTAAGTCACTTAGATTACACATCTTCCTCATTCTGATGTTTGGTCTGAACAACAGCTGAACCTCTTGACCACATCTACATGCTTTTATGCCTTGTGGTATGGCTAGATGATTAACACACACCTAACAAAATAATCATTGAGTATATTTATGAAGTGCAGTAGAGTTAGACACCAGAGAGAGATTGAAATCCTTTGACCGGCAGGAGTGGAAATAGTAAAGGGATTAAATTTGACAGAAATGTCTGTACATTGGAAACACATGCATCCTTTAACTTCCACACTTCATGTCAGTCTGGAAAATCTTCAGCAAGATCCTTGCAATTTCAATACAGAAATTGTTCAACAGTGGTAAGAATAGATACGTGAGATTTGCACTGAAGGTACACAAATTTTGTCAGACTCCTGAAACTTGTTATTGAAACCAAAATGAGAGCCTGCTGACACTAAACAGGAGTGGAAAGGATATCATGCAAATCTGGCAAGAAATGTCACAGTTTCACAGCTGCTTCCTAGAGAGAACTATCTTCACAATAGTGGTGCTGTTATTTAGGAAACAAGTACGATATAATTATAACCATTGAAGAAAAGTCTGGATGTTTCATAATTGTAGATATCTTAAGTGCTAACTCTGGTAGATTTGTAACTATCCGTTGTACACAGAACATCTGCCAGAGCAACAGAGCTCAGCGGCTGTATTCTTGGCCATCCAGGGCTAAAACAGTAGAGAAAAGCAAACCTCAGCATTGAACGTAGACATAAGATCAGCCACTTTGATATGACTGAACAACAGTACTATTTCTGTTTCAACAGCTTCATTTTGCGGTAATTGATCCTGAGTTATTCACATATCGACTACAGACTGTATGAATGCTGGAAGCCCACTCAGTTTGTGCTTGATGCCCATTATGAACACAAGCAGCAGTGTCCTGCAGCATACATTAGATTCCCTAGGGGAGGCAGAATGAGCGAAATGCGCGTATGGTACACCTGCTTCAAATAACACAGGGCACAAAGAGATGAGAAAGTGATGTGTGAAGAGAAAGTTAATCCATGCAATGCAACAAGAACAATGCAGACTGCAGATTAGGTTGTTTGTAAGAGCTCATTATGGCTAGTTTCTTCTAAAATCCATTAGTTCATCCACCTGACATGAAGTTGCAAACCCCTCCTCTTTCACATTCCTTCAAAACTTCACCATCCTCAAGCAGTCCTTCAAACATAAATATACAGTAAAGCTGTTCAAGTATTCATCATACGTTATCAATTCAGATCTCACAAACTATGAAGTGTCGACACATTGTCCATCTTACAGTACTCTGTGAAATATAGACACATGAGCTATAGGAGGCATGAGGCAAAATATCCTCAATTAGTGTTCTAATTTGATGAGGACATGATGACATCCTGCCCCACTATTTTGTAGGTTTTTCCATTCTCGGGCATTAGTGTTTCCATACCAGGCCATGACGCACCCAGCCACTGTGTATCTAAAGAAGTTTGTCAAAAGTTTGGATGTCATACTGAATCTACGCACACTTCTCAGAAAGTAAAGGCACATATATGCTGGTCTCAGGATTGATATGATAATGCATAGGAATTTCAAGTTATTGACCCTCTGCATCTGCAATCCCCTAATGAGGTGAATGAATGGTAAATGGATGGAAATAAAACGTCTCTGGTGATTGCCAGTGTGGTGAACTACATATACCTGTCTGGACCTGCCCCTTTGCTGACTGCTCCTGTGGCTCCTCCCACAGACCCCGGTATAAAGGCGATCAAGGCCTGAGCCCGGCCTCTCAGTCTCCAGGATGTAGTATGGTGGTCACTCACTGCTTGTTCCTTCTTCCAGTCAATGAAAGCCGTTATCTCGCCTTACGTCTCAGAGTGAGTTATTGATGGTGCATCAGCCAGTATGGGGCATGAGATTGAATAAAGATGAAGTGGAATGTTGTTGGATAGATGGAGATGTGTGGAAGTTCTTAAACTGCAGGTGTAGGTATACCTCCAACAATTGGGTGACTGGCTGCAGTAAACCTCATAAGAGCTGCTTGAAGCTGTTGGAATAACGTATACTTTTGGTTTGTGGATGAATATCCTCCTGTTTTTTAATCTGCTGAAGTTTACAAATTATGTTGATGTGATAAATCCCCTAATAAAGTTTGGACTGAAAACCCGCTCAGAGGTAGGAAGCAGAGAGTGGTGTTGAAGACAGTTTCTTAAAATGGAGAGAGGAGACTTGAGGCATGCCACATGGATTGGTGTGGGATCCTGGTCATTCATTACTTATATAACTGGAATGGGTGAGAATGGATTAGATCTGATCAGTAAGTTTGCAAATGACACATAATTGGGAGGAGCTGTTGTTGGTGAAGAAAATCATCGTAGATTATTGGGGATCGTGATCAGTTAGGGAAGTGAGTTGAGGAGTGGCAAATACATATCAGCACGGATAAATGTGAAGTAATGCACTGTGGAAAATCAAACAGGGGTAGGAGTTATACTATGAATGGTAGGGCTCTGAGGAATGTAATGAAAGTGTGAGAAGTAGGAACGTAAGTGCACAGTTCATTGAAAGTGGCATCACAGCTAGACAGGGGCATGATAAAGGTGTGTAATGTGTTGGTACTCATCAGTCAGGACAATGAGCATAGAGGTTAGGACATTACGTTGCAGTGGTATATATTATTTGTGAAGCCATACTTGGAGTACGGGGTTTGGTTTTGTTCATCCTGTTATGGGAATAAAGTGGTTAAACTGGAAGGAATGCAGAAAAGGTTTATGAGGATGTTTCCAAGACTAGGGGAACTGAGTGATAGGGAGAGGTAGGCAAGGCTAGGTCTTTACTTCATTGAATGGAGGAGAATAAGGAGTGACCTTATAGAAATGTTCATAATCATGAGAGATCTGGACGAGATTGATGGTCAGACTTTTCCTCAGTCCAGGGACACAAAAAAACTCGTTGGCATAGATTTTGGGTGTGAGGAGAAAGATTAAAAGGGATTTGGTGTCATGGTCCCAACTGAACAGCAGCAGACATCCGAGTTTCAGCGCTCCATTCCCCTGGAGTGTGGTTTGCGGTACTGTCCCTTTAAGATGCAGGCTGCCAATTTCCTTCATGGAAATTCTGTGCTTAAATACCTGATACTGAACACTCAGTGTAAGGGTCCTATTTCTAGTACTGCTGTTTGTCATTTTGCCATTGGTTGTGGGAACATCTCAATGGATGGGCAAGTGATCCCCTTTACTCAGGAGCCTGATGTGGGGTTGTACCTGGCCCTTGCCTGGGACAATGCACTCTGGGAGGAGGATTCGTCTGTCAGTGCCTGTGCAGATCTCTTTACAGAGGTTTTGAGGAGGATGGTCTATCACCCTTCAGGAGGAAATGAGTGGGTTATAAAGCTCCTCAACTTGCGTTAGGAGATTCATTCTGTGGCTGATTATTTCACAGAGTTTTGTACCTTGGCTGCAAAGATCAGTTGAAATATGGAAGCACTAACCACCCTAGTCTATAAGGAATTGAGTACTGAGCGAAAGGATGCTCTTATGGCCTGAGACCCGATGGATAATCTAGAGAGTTTTACGGGCCTGATGATTCAACTCAATAACCAATTAATGGAAAGGAGAAGGGATAGACAAAGGGGATTAATGTGAAAAGACTCTCCCCCTGACTTTCCTCCATCCTCTCCTATTCCCTGGGCTAGGACTCCTCCTTGACTGCTGCCAATCTGAGCCTTTGAGGAGCTAATGCAAATAGGCTGAACCAGGCTCTCTCAAATCAAAAGAGAGAGAAGAAAGAGGGAGAGGTGCTACATTAACTGTGAAGAGGCTGGACATTATTGGACCTCTTGTCCCAAGCTGCTGGGAAACTCCCAGGACTGTCCATTACAGAGAGGGCTTTGATGGTCTCTTGGCTCGTTCCCTGTTCATCTCCTTCTGGAGTGGTGCTCTCCATGTTGCTTTCATAAGGAGACTAAGAACATTCCTTAGATGCCTTTAAGAACTCTAGCATAGGGCGGGGGGTGGGGGTGTAATTTTTTTGGACCTTGGACTGAATTAAAATTCCCCAATTTATGTCTCAACCAGTTGTGTGTAGCCATGGCCCTGGATGGGAGACTATTGGAGCCGAGGCAGATAAACCACCAAACAGCCCCACTCAAGCTCAAGTTTTGCCAGCACGTAGAAACAACCCAGCTCCATCTCATTTGCTCCCCAGGAATGCCACTCATTCTGGATCATCCCTGGCTGTCATCCCACAACATGAGAGTCAATTGGACAACTGGCATCATTTTGGGCTGGTCAAACCAGTGTAAAAAGAAATGCCTGTAAAAGGGGCCTAAGACACCTCCAAGTTACCTCATGAAATGCCTTGTCTGTTTACTTCTGAGACAACCTCCAACATGCCTCCCAAATTACCTGTGAACCTTCTGTACTTCTGCAAGAAAAAAGGCCCCAACTCTAACGCCTCACTTGGACTAGCACTGTGCCATCACCACACTACCGGGTACTTGACCTCCTTGAGGACAGCTCTACTTTCTATTGGCCCCAGAGAGAAAAACCAAGGAGAACTACATCCAAGAAGCTCTGGCATCTGTGTTTATTCAACTATCCATATCTCCCGCTGGGGCCAGGTTTTTCTTCGCCAATAAGAAGGAAGGTGCACTAAGTCTCTGCATAGATATAGGCTGCAAAATAAGATCACTATTAAAAACTAGTATCCCCTCCCTCTCATGAAAGTAGCATTTGAAATTCTCCAGGGAAGCTATAATATTCACCAAATTGGACCTCTGTAGTGCCTACAACCTAATCTGCTTCTGTGAGAGAGACAAATGGAAAACGGCATTCAACGTACCTATGGGTCACTATGAATACTGGGTAATGCCTTTTGGGTTGGAAAACGCTGCACTGGTATTTCAAGCCTCCATCATGACCTGCTCTGGGAGATGCTGCACCACTTTATCTTTGTCTTCCAAGATGATATACTCATTTTCTCCTGATCCACTCAAGACCAAAGTCAGCATGTCCAGTAGGTTCTATAATGGCTTCTCGAGAATCAACTATTCATCAAGCTCAGGAAGAGCAAATTCCATGTATCCACAGTCTCTTCCTTGGGTTTGTTATATCTCATAGGAACCTACAAATGGACCTGTATAAGACCCAGCCCATGCAGAATTGGCTGCAACCACCTCTGTGAACCAATTCCAGTGGTTTCTAGGCTTTGCCAACTTTTACAGGCTGTTCATCTGCAATTTCTATTCAGTGGCTCACCAACATCACCAAGAAATCTACTGAGGTGGCCTTTGCAGAGATAAATCAAAGGTCCACATCTGCACATACGTATCCTAGTTCCACTGGACCCTGACTTAGCTTTCTTGGTGGCGGTCGACGCATGGGACAAGAGTAGGAGCCACCTCGTCCCAATAACCTGCCTCAGACCACAAAATGCAATCCTGTGCCTTCTAATCAAAATGTCTTTCTCCCTGCAGAAGGAAACAGGAATTGGGAATTGTTGGCCATTAAACTGGTACTGATGGAGTGGAGGCAATGGTTGGAGGGGTCCAATCATCCATTTGTGGTATGGACAAATCACTTTCAGGAACTTTCAGGATCCGAGGATGCAGAATTTGAGGCAAGCATATTAGTCTCTATTCTTTAATAAGTTCAATTTCCTTATTACTTACTGCCCAAGGTCAAAAATTCAAAACCATATACCCTCTTTCGACAGCTTGAAGCACCCAATGGGGAAGCGAACCCTTCAAATTTACTTCCCAGCTCTAGACTGGTGGCACCCATCTGCTGGAATATAGACTTGATGGTGCACCAACCCCAAGAGCTACATGGAGCAGATCCAGGTGATGGTCTACTCAGATGTATCTTTATTCTTGAACCTGTTCGTTTGGAGGTGCTCAACTGGAGACACACTTTAAAGATGTACAGGAACATGTCTTAGCATGCGATGTCTATGCACAAAATAAAGATCCCGAGCACAGTCTCAAAGTCTTCTTCAGCTTCTCTGCATTCCTACTCAATAGTGCAATGATTCAATTTACTATCAGAGAATGTATACAGTATACCTGATTCTTACTCTTCACTGACATCCACAAAACAGAACAAAACCCAAAAGAATGAATGACAGAAAATGTTAGAACCCCAAAGCCCCCCTCACATTTGGTTCCACATTTCTATGGACTTTGTCATTGGTCTTCCAGCATCTAGGGGTAATACAATAATTATGATAGCTGTAGACCAGTTCTCCAAGTCCTGCCACTTCGGATCCCTTCACAAATTACCATCAGCTTCAGACCACCAAGCTCATGTTATGGTTTCAGGATTCATGATTTCTCCAGGACGTCATGTGGCCCCCGGTTTGCCTCTAGGTTTTGGAAGACTTTTTGTGAGCTCATTAGACTCCACCAGTCTATCATCTGTGTTCCAATGGTTAACGAGGACCTAGAGAGAACATAGAAATATCTGGTCTTGGGAAGCCCTAGCATCTGGAGTGACAAGTTGATCTGGATGGACCTTGTAAACAACACACTTCAGCATTTGTCTATCATGATGTCCCCTTTTGAATGCCAATTTGAGTATTGTCCTTCACTATAAGAGGTGAAGGTGGGGGTTCCACCTGCGGACCAACTGGTCCAGAGGTCTGCATGGTGCTCAGGAGTTGGAGGTGATAGGTAAGTGGGCTGATGTGTAGCAGGATTTTGAATGGGCCAATGTAATGAGGGATTCAACCCACATGGGGAATCTCTAGTTGAGAGCCAGACCCACAGACTGGGAAGAAATACTGGCCCCTGTCATCTCCCCAGTTGATCTGGTCTTGTTGTTGCTGGTAGGCCAACGACTCTCTCTCCTTAATCCAATTTTTGGCAATACCTCTTTTTGTGAGCTCATTAGAGTAATTTCCTCAAAACCTGATCCTCTTACCAATTGATTTAATCTATTCATCCGAATTACTGACCTCTCTACTTAGGGAAGTAGGATCTTTCTTTAATTAGGAAAGTCAGTGTTGGAAATGCTCAGCAGGCCAGAGCGTAGCTGTGGAAAAAGCAACAGAAGTAGTGTTTCAGGTTAATAACCTTTCAAAGCAGCAATCCTTCAAAGTGAAACATTAACTCTGTCTTTCTTTCCACAGATATTGCTGACCTGTTCAATGCTTACCAAATTTTCTGATTTTATTGCATATTTCTAGGATCTGAGGTGTGTTTTGAATTTTCACATCCTTTGTCAGCGTCTTTCAAAGCTTTGTATACCAGTTATTATATCATATCATTTAGCCCTAGTGGACAGGAAACCCAAAAGCACAATGTTCACAGAATGGCTGGACTCAGGCGGGTCTTGAGGACCCACTACAGAAATCCTCTCCTCATTCACTGGTGGTCTCTATCTTCTAGTGCTTTGGATGTTAAAATTACCCTATTGTAATTTTAAAATATATATATATAACTTTTGAAAGTAGTGATTTCATCCTGCTGAATCACATCAAAAGGAAACTACAATAACCATGGAAAATACAGCCAAAGAGCAGAAAATGTAATAGATGTTCATTCAATTTTAATTCCAAGTATTTGTTTATTAGTCATTTAGCTAGTGAAAGAGGGACAAAAATCAAGTTGTTTAAAACACAGCATCCCACAAAGGAAACACTTTTGTCGTCTTTTAACTACTATCTCTTGGTGCAAAGACATGATTGCCCAGGAGGCAAAAACACCTACAATATTTTGCAAATGTAGTAATTTTTAAATCTGGAAATTTTGCCTGATTAGGCAGAAGGTAGCACAAGAACATTTGTTTTACACTTGAGGGTTACAGAAATATTTTTTTATGGGAATCCCTTAATATTATTGCAGTCAAATCAAGTTTCACAACCATTGAGACCCAAAACCAATAGTAAATCAACAAAGTACAAAAGCAGTTCATTATCTTTTGTTCAAAGGAAGTCTACTGTGACTGAACATTAAATTTAGTAACAATCTTCTTCAGAAGTGGTGCAGCATTTTACAACATTGGTACACTTCTCATCCATGTGAATTGATCAAAATAGTCAGCAGGCATAAAACAGAGCAGAAGATGGGAGGGGTAGTGCAGGGATTTGTCTGCTTCACAAAAGAATTCCACAAGGGATGCTGTTTTGATTCTGGAGATGTTACACCCTTCTTCCAAGAAGACTGGATTGTGAACTTTCCTTCTTGAATCAATGATGAAAATTGCAGATGAGAATTCTTTCTTTAATCTGTTTCACATTACTTTATATAATTCTGATGTTGCACAAATGAATAGAATGTGATCCTCATAAGGATAAGTTTCAGATCTTATTTACTCTTAAAGAGTCTATGACACTTTATCAATATCAGCTTCTGCATTGAAATATGAGAAGAATCTCACATCAACTGAATCTCTAAAGGCAGTTACAACATTTGGAAGTTTAAGATGAAAGACGTCAGAATAAGTATATTTTACTTATGATAAATGCAATTAAGTGATAAAGTTCCTCTCATCCTTACCTACCACCTCATCAGCCTCCACATCCAACACATTATCTTCTGCAACTTCCACCATCTCCAATGGGATTCTACTTCTATATAAATATTACCCCCCCAACTTTCCACAGGGGTTGCCCCCTCTGTGATTCCCCTGTCCATTGATCCCTCCCCACTAATCTCCATCCAGGCCAAGTGGCTGTGCTACACCTGTCCATACACCTCCTCCCTCATCTCCATTCAGGGCCCCAGGCAGTCCTTCCAGGTGAGGCAACACTTCACCTGCAAATCTGCTGGGGTCATTTCTTGGCTTCCTCTACATTGGTGAGACCCTTCATAAACTAGGTGCTTCATCAAGCACCTCTGCATCACCTGCCACAAACAGGACCTCCCAGTGGCCAAAAGTTTTAATTCCCATTCCCATTCCCTTTCCAACGTGACAGTCCATGGCCTATTCTTGTGTCAAGATGACGCCTACCTCAGGGTGGAGGAGCAATGCCTTATATTCCATCTGGATAGCCTCCAACCTGATAGCATCAATTTCTCCTTCCAGTAAAAAAATACCCCCACCCTTCCTCATACCTCTTCTCACCTGCCTATTACTTCCCCCTAGGTCCCCTCCTCCTTCCCTTTCTCCTATGGTCCACTCTCCTCTCCTATCAGACTCCTTCTTTTCCAGCCCTTGACTTTTCCTGCTTCACCTATCACCTTCCAGTTAGCCTCCGTCCCCACCCCTCACCATTTTTATTCTGGCATCTTCCCCCTTTCTTCTCAGTCCTGAAGACAGGTCTCAACCTGAAACATAGACTATCTATTTAGATGGCCTGACCTACTGCGCTCTTCTAACATTTTGTGTGCATTGCTTTGGATTTTCAGCAGCTGTAGAGTTTCTTATCTATTTTAAAAGTTTTTTTATTTGTTGAAAATTGTGAACATCCCTGTGTAGGACTTCTGCTGCCAGCTTTATCTTTTGATTCAATTTTGGCACATATGGTAATATCAATCATCATATAATTTTCAATTGGTGCAATTGTTGAAACATTCAGGAAATTCTTTTTCAACAAGATATAACTACAATGCCTACCTAATTTTTAGCTGAAACAAGATTTATTTTTTTTATCCTCCCCATGCCTTTCAGCACATTGGGTGATAATCTTGCCATTTATTTAGTGTTTGTCTATATTATGAGGATGAGTTGCTTGCTCAATGCTTAACGAAGCACACATAGAGCTGTGCAAGGAGCCGACTAGATTTGAACCAGGCACCTCTTTATCCAAAGTTTGGTGCGGATGCCACTACACCACTGGTACAGGCATACAAGATTTATACAATAAACAAATTCAACCACATAGCCTATACAAGTCCACAATGACATGGATTACATATGGATTTTTATCACATAATTTCATTCCCCCATCCTGTTGATTTATACACTCATCCTTGACATTTGTAAAGTATTTAAAGATGATGTACTTAAATATACCTCCAGCTTCTGTCTTTTGGAGCTGTATGTCAATCAACGTTCCAAATTGCAGGCTGAGAAGCAAACGTTAATGACTATCCTTGAGAACCTAACATACTTTTTACATTGTCTAAAATAGTTTTAACCTCCTTCAGTATCTTTGCTATTAGGGTCACCCATGTAAGTAAACATGTCGTATCCTACCATGCCTTGTACAAAGTGAATAAGAATCAAGAGATGAGTCACAAAATGCATGGTATATGAACTGCTCTGGTTGTCACAATATTTATGTTGCCATTCCACATAAATAAGTTCCTGCAATATTGTAACATTGATTATAAATGATTTAATATTCAAACCAGCTTAAAGGAAGAAGCGGTTAGAATACCTTTTGCTGGAGAAGGTCTTTGCTTGGTACTTAATTGACACAGCTCTCATGCACAGCTTGCCAACTAAAGCCTTGACAAACCACACAAAGAATTGCAAACACCTGCAAAACAAGCATTATCAAGGTAAGCTATATATTGTTATGAAAGGGTTAAAAGCATGGATTATGACAAGATATTCACCTAATAATAAGGTAAACCATGAATACAAGGAACAGGCTGGGAGGTAAAGGAGGTGGGGGAGTGGCATTGCTAATATGGGATAGTACTGCAGCTGAGAAGGGAGGTTGTCATGGTGGAAGCATCGACTGAATCAGTGTGTGTGCAAGTCAGAAACAGGAGGGAGTAATCGCTCCGTTGGAAGTATTTCACAGGCACCTATCACCCCCGATAGCCACAGAGACACTGAAGTGCAGATCAGGAGGCACATTTTGGAAAGGTGCTAAGGAAACAAGGTAGTTATCATGGGTGACTTCAACTTCCCTAATATTGATTGGCACCTCCTTCGTGAAAAAAGGGTTAGATGGAGCAGAATTTGTTAAGTGTGTCTGGGAAGGACTTCTTCACAATGTGTAGAAAGGCCAATTAGAGGAGAAAGCACATAGGATATGGTACTGGTCAATAAACTTGGTCAGGTGATAGATTTCTTGTTGGGTGAGCATTTCAGAGGCAGTGACCACAACTCCCTGACCTTTACCATCATTCTGGAAAAGGATATAGAAAAGTATTTATTTGAGATGATGAATAATGATGCCCTCCTCCAAGGATCATCACCTTGTTGCGGTGGAGGTGCTTGCGAGTTCCAGAGATCCTGAGAGCAATGTCGTCTGGGGTTTAGCTCTGATAGGGTCACCAAGGGCAACAGGTCAAGGGTGAGGTTCCAGCCAAAGAGCAATCCAACCAAGACCACAATGGTAGAGCTCATGGAAAATGATGACACATCACAATGGCAATGAAGGCAGAGGAAGGCTGTGGTAGTGAAGGGTCCCCAATCATCTTGCATTCCATACCACTGGACCCTGACCCCAATCTGCCAAGGAACGTGTGGTGGCTGCCCATGCATTGGTCTCACCACATTAAACAAAGTCACTCACAGGCTTTTTCCATTAAGGGAATCCTCTGTCACATCCCATGGCAACCAGCAAGTGGTGAAGGGGGCAGAATGGTAAGGTCTGGAAGCCCCTCATCATGAGCTGGCACACTGAACTGTGTGCGTTTGATTCAGTCATTGGGCTCTTGAACTGAGGCAGAAAGAGCATTTCAGCAGTTGCTCCCACGACTGAGCAGCCCTGTTTACGATTCCACTATGCTCACCCCACTCAGGGAAGGGACTGGAAGTTGTGCCCTAAAATTAGCTTGCCTCGGATTCTGCTGATTATCATGTCCAAAGGAACCACCATATGCAGTCAGAAACAAGGAAACATGACTTTTGGAGCCTGGAATGTGCGTGCTCGATAAATAGTGCAACCAGTGATTGACTGGAGAGGAAAACTGTGATCATCACCAGATATCTGAGGAGTATGACTTAGCTGCTCTCTCTGAAACCCGTCTGATGGACGAAGTGCAACTGAGGCAAGAGAAGGGTGGTTACACCTTCTTCTTGAAAGGGAAGACAGCTGATGAGCCCAGAATCCATGGTGCTGGGTTTGCAATAAGGAACCAACTTATCAGTCAACTCTTTGAACTTCCCGTGGGGATTAGTGATGTCTCTTGATGATCTGTTTGGTGCTTGCCAACATCCAGATGGCAATCTTTGTGACTGCTTATGCACCAACTCTGGGCTCATGAGTGTGGAAAAAAGATGCCTTCTACCCTTGCCCACTTTTGAGCATCCCCAAGGGGATTATATAATTCTCTAAGGGGACTTCAGTACCATGGTTGGTCATGTCTTCAACCTTTGGAAGAGTACAATAGGAAAGCAAGGCATTGGCAACATCAACTCAAAATGAATACTACTTCCCACCATATGTGTTGCACACAATCTTATCACAAAGACTCTCTTTCACCAGAAAAACAAATTCAAGGCATCTTGCAGCATCCCCAATCTAAACAGTGGCATCTGATTGATTATGTCATTGTTCGAGCTAGGGGTCACCATGATGTGAATATCACAAGCCCAGTGATTGGCACAGGTGACTGTTTGACAGATCATCACCTAATCCCCTCCACCATGTTCATCAGGCTCATGGAAAAGGGGAAGTTCCATAATAAGTAGACCAGACCAAGACTAAAACTTGAGAGCCTGTTTGACACTACCACCCAACAGCACCTTCAGGCCTTATCTGGGGAAAACCTCCAACAGACATATCCAGAGGATACCAAAGAACACTGGTATTTGCTTAATTCTACTATCCTTGATACATGCAAGAACATTCTTGGATACAAGTCCAGAAAACATCAGGGTTAGTTTAATGATAACGACATGGAGATAGGACAACTTATCTCCAAGAAAAGGAAAGCCTGTGTACTTGGCGGAACAACATTAGCAGCAAGGCCAGAAAAAGAAGCTTACTCCAGAGCCAAGGCAAATAACCAGTGCAGAGTGAGGGAGCTAAAGAATTCTAGGTGGACTGAGGAAGCCTTGGAAATCTAAAGACTGGTGTCACAAGGGACTTCTTCATTGCCACAAAAGCAGCCTATAGTCCAAGTTACTTCAGATTAAACCCCCAAAACTCGGACGGATTGGAAGGCCTTGATAAAGGATCAGATGGATATCAACAATCAATGGAGAGAGCAGTTTTAAAACCTTGTAAACCGCAACATCATTGCTGAATCAAAGGCTACTAATTAAATCCCCCAGAGACCATTGAGAAAAGAAATGAGGGGACCTCCCAGTATGAAAGAGATCCATGATGCTACCAGGAGCCTGAAAAACAACAAACCCACTGATACTGACAGGATCCCAGCAGAGATCCTTAAGGAAGATGGACCAGCACTCCTTGCTCCTAAAGGTCTGGGAAAAGGAGCAACTGTCCACAGAGGTACTCTAATAGTGATCATATTCAAGAAACGAAACAAGGGAAATTGTGACAATTACAGAGCTACTCTTCCTCCTGTCAACAACAATCAAGGTCCTTGCAGACATACTTTATCAACTGACTCCTTCTGCTGTCTCCTGAATCACAGAGTGGTTTCTACCCATCTAATGATACCACAAACACAGCATGTGAATTACAGGAAAAATACCATGAACAAAAGGAACCCTTGTACTTGGATTTCATGGGCATTTGATACAGTAAACCAGCAAGCTCTCTGATGTATAAATCAAGATGAGGCTGTCCTGACAAGTACCTACAAATAAAGCTGCTAACTGCATGATGGCTTGTCAGCCACGGTGTGCAGCAATGGTGATGCTGAATTGGAAAACTTCATTGCCAAACAGTGCTGTATCATGGTGCCCATTCTATTTTCCATCTTCAATCCTGCCAGCCTTTCACATCATCTGCCAAGACCGTCACAGGGAATCCCCGTGTATAGAATGTACGGCAGGCTTTACAACCTCATCCAGTTCAAGCCCAAGAACAAGGTCAGCAACACCACTATCATGGGAAGATAACACCACCACAGCACACTCTGAGGAAGACCTCTAGTCTATTCCGAATGCCTTTGCCAAGGCATATAGACCCTGGATCTTATTTTGAGAGACCTTATTCTGTTAGGGAACAGAAATAAAGACACAGATCTCGGTAGACAGTTAGTGCTTTAAAAACGTGATCACAGGGAGCCATTATCTAATGACTCTGACAATGTCAGGTTACATCTTAGATTTACACAGTAAATTTTGGGCAACAGCCAACAGCTAAACATACTTTGTCTGAATTTTCAAAGCACTTGTTAGGTATCAGCAAGTTTATTAATGTTCTGGCACAATGCACAAAATCACAGATACATGTCTACAGTTAGTTCCTCTATTTGCTACTTGCCAGACAATCTCAGAAAAATACCTCACTGCTAGCATGAACTATATCTGACTATTTTTAGCTCACACAAGCAAGGCAGCGCCTGCCTCTTATCTTGTCAATCTCATGACCCAGGTCCTGAGCAATATCTAGCTAGTCAAACTTGACAACAACACTTAATTCAAAATTATTCTTAACTTTATATTTTCTTCCACAAGTATAAAAAAGACACCTGTCTTTTATGAGCAACCTCTCAACCTGCTATTTATCCAACCCTCCAGAAAAGTTGATGATATTGCCCTCAAAAATGTACACTATCTTCCCAACCTTGGCAGCATTCTCTCCTCAAAAGTAGGCATTGACTCAGTTCAATCACTGCCAGATTAGTGCTAGCAGAGCCTATACAAAATTAAAGAAAGTTCTTTGAAGACTGTGACCTACAGGACCTCTTGTCTACAGAGCAGTTACCCTACCTATATTACTGCATGGAGCTGAATCATGGACCACCTCCAGTAAACACCTGAAAGCCCTGGGACAATACCAGCAAAGAACCTTAAGAAAGATGTTGAGGATCAGCTAGAAGAACTGACACCAGCATACTGGAAGGTGGCAACATGAACAGCACTTCTGCTACAATAAAACAACACCAACTCCAATGGATAGGTCGTATAATTTGTATAGCTAAACTCACATCTCCCAAAACAGATTCTTTACTTCCAGTTGAAAGAAGGTGACTGAGCCCCTGGTGGGCAAAGGAAACACTTCAAGGTAGCATCAAAATCAGCCTGAAGAAATTCAACACAGTATCTAAAAACTGGGAAGACATTGCACCCAATAGCTACACCTGGAGGAAGTCTATTCAAGAGAGAACTGTACGACAGGAGAGCGACTTCTGTTGTGCCACAGAAAACATCTGCCTCCTCTCCACAACAGGAAAGCTACTCACTTGAATTTTATGTGACCAGTTTTCGTGTCTGGCAGATGGTCTCCTGCCTGAGTCTCAGTGTGGCTTCTGTCCAGCCAACGGAACATCTGACATGATTCTTACAGCATATCGATTGCAGGATAAAGCCCAGGAACAAAATCTTCCATTTTATATGGCCTTCGTAGACCATATAACTCTATATAACTCCATATAACTCATTTGACTCTATAAATCATCCTGCCCTTTGGCAGGTACCATCCATAATTGGGTGTCTGGAGAAATACCTCAAGATTCTGCACCTCTCACACAATGATATGAGTGCAACAGCATCTTTTAAAGTTGAGACAGACATCAAACAGGGAAGAATCTTTGCCCCAACACTGTTTGCCATTTTCATTGCAACCATTCTTCACTTTGCAGGCCAAGACCTCCCACAAAGAGTCCAGATTCTCTATAGGATAGATGGGGGATTGGGCTCTTTAACCTTAACAAGTTCAAGGCAAAGAGCAAGGTGCCAACGACTTCCATCATGGAGCTCCAATATGCAACACCATCATAACTCACTCTGAGGAGGATCTGCAGTGCAAAACGGATGCTTTTGCCAGAACATAGAAGTTCCTGGGACTTGATCTAAACATTAAAAAAACCCAAGTCCTGCACCAACCTCCTCCAGCTCAAGCTCCTAAACCTCTAACCATCAAAGCTGACAACATCTCTCTGGAGAACACTGATTATTACCCATATCTTGGCAGCCCTCTTTCTTCAAAAGCCAACATTGAACTTGAAGTAAATCGTATAATAGGCAGTGTGAGCGGAGCTTTTGCCAGGCTAAGAAAGATTTTTTGAAGATTGGGATATCAAGACCAACACTAAACTTCTGATCTATAAAGCTATAGTCCTCCCCTCCTTACTATATGGAGCAGAGTCATCGACAACATACAGCAGGCACATAAAATCCCTAGAAACTTATCATCAAAGATGCCTTCAAAAAGAGTCTGAGAGTTAGCTGGAAGAACAGGTGTACTAACTCCAGCATCTTGGAAGAAGCTAACATTAACTCCACCGCCATAATTACGACTCAACATTAGTTGCGATGGGTTGGCCACATCATCTGTACCCCTGACTCTCGCCTCCCTAGTCAACTCATGTTCAGCCAACTCAAGAATGCAAAACACACTCCTGGACAGCAGAAAAAGTGGTTCAAGGACAATATCGAGGCCCACCCAAAAAAGTGCCAAATCAACATGAATGAATGGGAGAAATTAGCACAGGATAGGAAAAGCTAAATAAGGTCAGTCTCTGAGGGGATGGTACAGCTTGAAGAATACCTCCACAGTGCTACTGAGACTAAGAGGTTTCCATGTAAGGAGAGACTGGGAAAGGCCAGCCAACTACATCCACTACCACTTCAATGACCGACATCTACCACCACTACAATAGGATCACAGATCGGCCTCTTCAATCATTTCAAGACCCACAAGTGACCAGATCAACCACCAAGGGGAAGAATCATAGTCAACTATGAGTGATTGCTGATGATGATGATGTCACAGAGGACAAGTGGCAGCTGTGAAAGGTGAGAATGAACAAGCAAAAGACCCAGCCACTAACCACAGCCAACATTTACTTGTATCCACTCTACACCAGAACATGTGGACCCCCGGATCAGCCTCTACAGACCGTGGACCCACCAATCTCTCTCAGCACTCGTGCACTACAAGGCTGTGTGCTAACGCCCCTGACTCCACTCACTTTACACTTATGACAGCTTCAATGTCATATTTCATTTTGCCAATTTGCACTGTTGTGATGAATCTGCATACAGGAGGGAGACTGAAAATCTGGCTGAGTGGTGCCACCACAACAACCTCGTACTCAATGTCAGCAAGACCAAGAGGATGTTTATTGACTTCAGGAGGAGGAAATTGGAGGTCCATGAGCCAGTTCTCACAGGGGAATCAGAGATGGAGAGAGGCAGCAAAAATAAACTCACCAGTTATCATTTCAGAGGATCTATCCTAGGTCCAATACGTAAGTACCACTTTGATAAAGGTCCAGCAACACCTCTACCTTCAGAGAAGTTGCGAAGATTTAGCATGACATAAAAACTTTAACAGACTGCTATAGATGCTTGCTGGAGAGTATATTGACTGGTTGCATCATGGCCTGGTATGGATACACCAATGTTCTTGCATGGAAAAGCCTACAAAAGGTAGTCAGTATAGCCCAGTCTATAACAGGTAAAGTACACCCCACCATTGAACACATCTACACAGGAAAGCAGCATCCATCATCAAAAACCCCACCATCCAGACCATGCTCTCTTCACATTGGTGTCATCAGGAGCCTCAGGACCACCCAACTATGTCCAGGAAACATTATTACCCCTCAATCATCAGGTTCTTGAACCAGAGAGGATAACTTCACTCAACTTCAGTCATCCCATCAGAGAACTGTTCCCACTGAACTGGACACATTTTCAAGACGTCTCCATCTCATGTTTTCAATATTTATTGCTTATTTACTTGTTATTATCAGTTTATTTTTGTATTTGCACAGTTTGTTGTTTTTGTTTTGCACATTGGTTGTTGTCCACCCCCTTTGCTGTGGTCTTTCATTGATTCTGCCATGTTACTTGAATTTACTGTGAATGCCCACAAGGAAAGGTATCTCTGGATAGTATATGGTGACATATATGTACTTTGATAATAAATTTACCTTGAACTTTGAATAGACAACTGCTGAGAAAACATTTTACTTGACTTGAGTGTTTGCTATATTATGATAACATCAGGCAGGAACTTGGGAGCTAAATTGGGAATGGATATACTCAAGGAAATGAGTAATGTAAATCTGAACAAGAGAAAATCTGCAGATGCTGGAAATCCAAGCAACACACACAAAATACTAAAGGAACTCAGCAGGCCAGGCAGCATCAGTCAATGTTTCAGGCCAAGACCCTTCGTCAGAACTGGAGGAAAATGATGAAAAGTCAGGTGGGGGAGGAGGGGAAGAAATATTAGGTAGTGGGTGATAGGTGAAACCGGGAGGGATGAAGTAAAGAGCTGGGAAGGCGAATGGTGGAAGAGAAAAAGGGCTGAGAAGGGGGAATCTGCTGGGGAGGGTAGAAGACCATGGAAGAAAGGAAGAGCACCAGAGGAAGGTGACGGACAGGTAAGGAGATAAGGTGAGAGAGGGAAAAGGGAATGGGGAAAGGTGAGCGGGGGGGGGGGGGGGGTGGAAGTCATTACTGGAAGTTCGAGAAATCGATGTTCATGCCATCAGGTTGGAGGCTACCCAGATGGAGGCTATCCTCCATCATCACTGCTATCCTGCCATCAACCATGCCTCTTCCATTTTGCGCATGTCTACCCTCACCCCAACCTCCACCCCACAAAGGATATGGTTTCTCTTGTCCTCACCAACCACCCCACTAGCCAGCATACCCAGCACATAATTCTCTGTAAATTCTGTTATCTCTAACGGGATCCTATCACCAAGCACACCTTTCCCTCCTCCCACACATTTTCTACTTTGTGCAGTGATCACGCCCTTGTTCATTCACCCCTCCCTATCAATCACCTTCCTGGTACTTATCCTCGCAAGCAGAACATGTGCTACACCTCCTCCCTCACTACCATTCAGGGCCCTAAACAGTCCTTCCAGGTGAGGTGACACTTCACCTGAGAGTCTGTTGGGGTCATCCTCTATCTGGTTTTCTCGGTGTGGCCTCCTGTATATTGGTGAGACCTGATGTAGATTGGGAGACTACTTCACTGAGCACCTATGCTCCGCGATCTCCCAATGGCCATCCATTTTAATTCTACTTCCCATTCCAACATGTTAGTCCATGGCCTCCTCTACTGCAGTGATTAGACCACAGTCAGGATGGAGGAACACCTTATATTCTGTCTGGGTAGCCTCCAACCTGATGGCATAAACATTGGTTTCTCAAACTTCTGGTAATGGGCCCTGCCCTCTCCCTCACTGCTCCCCATTCCCATTTCTTGCTCTCACCTTATTTCCTTAACTGAAAAAACTGTTGGGGGCCCTGAATGGTGCTCCTCCTCCTTCCCTTTCTTCCATGACCTCTGTTCTCTCCTATCATATTTTCTCTTCTCCAGCCCTTTATTTCTTTCACCAATTGACTTCCCAGCTCTTTACTTCACCCCTGCCACCCTTCCAGTTTCACCTATCACGTACCACCTTGTATTTCTTCCTCCCCTCCCCCCAGTTTCTTGCTCTGACTTCTCATCTTTTTTCTCCAGTTCTGATGAAGGGTCTTGGCTCAAAACATCAACTGTTTATTCTTTTCCATTGATACTGCCTGGCTTGCTGAGTTCCTCCAGCAGTTTGTGTGTTGCTAACAGAAATGTGATGATTGCTTGGGGAGCACTTGCATGGAGTCTGGATAGGTTTGACCCATTGAGGCAGGGAAAGGATGATAGGATGAAGGAAACATAGTTGATAAGGGATGAGGAACATATAGTCAAGTGGAAGAAAGAAGCAAGGTTTCGGAAGCAAAGATCGGGCAGGGCTCTTGAGAGTTCAAAGTTAACCTAGAAGGATTTTAAGAATGAACTTAGAAGATCTAGAAGGGGTCATGAGAAGACCTTGATGAGTAGGATTAAGGAAAACCCCAGGATGTTCTACTCATACGTGAAGAACGGAAAGATGATAAAGGTATGACCATGTTAGTGGGGCTTTATTATAGAACACCCAACAGTCCGAGGGATTTAGAGCCACAAATTTGTAGAAATATCACAAACTGCGTAAGAAAGATATAGTAGGTGATTTTAATTTTCCATATATTACTGGAATTCACATACTGTAAAAGGACTAGATGGGATAGAATTTGTCAAACGTGTTTAGGAAAGTTTCCTTCATCAATACATTGAAGGCCCAACTAGAGAGTGTGCATTTCTTGATCTCCTATTAGGGAATGAGAGAAGGCAGGTGACAAAAGTTTAAGTTGGTGAACTCCTTGCATATAGAGATAATAATGCCATTAGTTCCAAAGTAATTATGGAAAAATTTAGGTCAGGTTCTCAGGCTGAAATTCTAAATTGGAGAAAGCCCAACTTTGATAGTACCAGGAAGGGTCTGGCAAGTGTGGTTTGGGACAGGCTGTTTTCTGGCAAAAATAGTAAGTGGGAGGCCTTCAAAAGTGAAATTTTGAGAGTACAAAGCTTGCATGTGCCTGTCAGAATAAAAGGTAAATATAACAGCTTTAGGGGGACTTGGTTTTCAAGAGATTTTGAGGCCCTGGTTAAGAAAAAAAAAGAGGTACATAGCAGGTATAAGCAGAGAGGAACAAATGAGGTCCTTCTGGAGAATAAGAAATGCAAGAGAATGCTTAAGAAACAAATCAGGAGGGCTAGAAGAAGGCATCAGGTGAAGAGAATCTTAAGAACTTCTACAGATATATTAAAGCACAAGGAGAGCAAAGGACAAAATTGATCTTCTGGAAGATCAGAGTAGGAATCTATGAGGGAGATCTTGAATGGATTTTTGTACCTGTACTTACTCAGGAGATGGACACAGAAACCATAGAAGAGAGGCAAAGCAGCACTGAGATTATGGACCCTACACAGATTACAGAAGATGAGGTGTTTGCTGTTTTGAAGCAAGTTAGGGTGGTTAAACCCCTAAGGCCTGACAAGGTGTTCCCTCAGATTTTGTGGGAGGCAAGTGCAGAAATTGCAAGGATCCCAGCTGAGATATTTAAATCATCCTTAGCAACAGGTGTTGTACTGGAGGGCTGGAGGACAGCTAATGCTGTTCCACTGTTTAAGAAATGCTCTAAAAATAAACCAGAAAATTATATGCTGTTGAGCTTGATATCAGTAGTACAAAAGTTTTTGGAATATATTCTAAGGGATTGGATATATGGATAGACAAATGTATTTGAGATTGTCACCATGGCTTTGTATGTGGTAGGTCATGTCTAACCAATCTTTCAGAGACTTTTGAGGAAGTTACCAGGAAATTTGATGAAGTCAAGGCAATGGATGTTGTCTACATGGACTTCAGCAAGGCATATGACAAGGTCCTGCATGGGACGTCGGTCAAGAATGTTCAGTCGCTTGACATTCATTATGAGGTAGTAAATTGGATTAGATATTGGCTTTGTGAAAGAAGCCAGAGAGTGGTAGTAGAATATTTGTCTCTCTGACTGGAAGACCGTGACACAGATTGCCACAGGGATTGATGCTGGGTCCATTGTTGTTTGTCTGGATGACAATGTGATTAATTGGAACAGCAAATTTGTGGATAGCTCCAACATTGGGGATGTAGTGCTCAGTGAAGAAGACTAACAGCAGCAGGATCTGGACCAGCTGGAAAAATAGGCTGAAAAATGGCAGATGGAATTTAATCCAGACAAAGGCGAGGTTTTGTACTTTAGCAAGTCTAACCAGGGTAGGTCTTACCCAGCGAATGGTAGGGCACAGAGGAATGTGGAAGAACAAAGGGATGTGGGAACGCAGGTCCATAATTCATTAAAAGTGATGGCACAGGTAGATGGGGTCCTAAAGAAAGCTTTTGACACATTGGCCTTCATAAATCAAAATATTGAATACAGGAGATGGGATGTTATGTTGAATTTGTATAAGACATTGCTGAGGCCTAATTTGGAATATTGTGTGCAGTTTTGGTCACCTGCTTAGAAGAAAGGAATAAATAAGGTTGAATGAGTACAGAGAAAATTTACAAGGATGTTGCTGAGACTGGAGGACCTGAGGTACAAAGAAAGTTTGAATAAGTTAGGATTTAATTCCTTTGAACATAGACGATTGAGGGGAGGTTTAATAAAGGTTAACAAAGTTATGATGGGTATAGATAGCGTTAATGCAAACATGATTTTTCCACTGAATTTGGGAGAAAATACAGCTAGAGATCATGGGTGTAGGGTGAAAAGTGAGAAGTTTAAGGGGAACCTGAGGGGAAATTCCGTGACTCGGGGTCATTAACAGTGCAGAACAAACTGCCAGTGCAAGTGGGGCATGTGAGCTTAATTTCAATGTTTAAGACAAGTTTAGATAGGCACATGGATGACAGGGGTATGGAGGGCTATTGTCTGGGTGCAGGTTGATGGGACTACGCAGCTTAACTGGTTCAGCATGGATGAGAAGGGCCTCTTTCCATGCTGTCCTTTTCTATGACTCTGATTCTCTGACTGTAGTGTGGTTAGGGCCGATCAGGTTTAAAAGAGGAAACATATGACTGGAGTCAGTGGAGCGGTAATGAATACTTTGCTTAAGTTCTCAACAGTGAGAGGGTTCATGATGAACGTGAGGACAGTGTAGAATAGTCTAATATGCTGGAATATTTTGATGCTGAGAAGGAGGGTGTGCTGGAACGTTTGAAAAATATGAGGATGGAGGCCAAACGGGATAAACAGTAGGGTACCATGGGCAGCTAGGAGTGAGACTTTGTGCCTTTTCTGATGATTTTTGCATCCTCACTGGCCACAACAGGAGTACTAGAAATTGGAGAGTGCCAAATATTATCCCTTTGTTCAAGAAAGGTTGTACAAATAATCCTGGGAATTATAGATCAGTGAGCATGGGTGCAGATAAATGGGACTAGGCAGCTTAAATTATTTGGCATCGATTAGAAGTGCCAGTGAGGGTAGAAACGGGATGACTTGACAGGTTAATGTGTGCCTGAGAAGCTGGTGCAAGGGGCAGGGCTTCAGGTTCTTGGAGCATTGGGATCTCTTCTGGGGGAGGTATGACCTGTTCAACAGTGACAGCTTGCACCTGAACCAGAGAGGGACCAATATTCCAATATTCTCGCAAGCAGGTTTGTTAGAGCTGTTGGGGGGAGTTTAAATGAATTTCGCTGTGGGGTGGGAACCAGAGTGAAGGGACTCAGGAGAGGACGGATGGTAAAAAAGCAAAGGTAGCATTCAGTCAGACTGTCAGGAAAAGCAGGCAGGTGATAAGACAAAATTGTAGCCAGCAGGATGAATATCAGTGCATTAAGGATGTAGAATCTTAAAGGTTAGCAAATACAGTACTCTAAGTGTTATATCTCAATGCACCGAGTATAAGAAATAAGGTGGAAGATCTTGTTGCACTATTACAGATTGTCAGGTATGATGTTGTGGCCATCACAGAATCATGGCTGAAGGATGGTTGTAGTTGGGAGCTGAATGTCCAAGGTTACACATTATATTGGAGGGATAGGAACGTAGGCAGAGGGGGTGGCACATCTATGCTGGTAAAGAATAACATCAAATCATTAGAAAGATGTGGCATAAGATCAGAAGATGTTGAATCCTTGTGGGTTGAGATAAGAAACTGCAAGGGTTAAAAGACCCTGACGGCAGTTATATACAGGCATCCCAACAGTAGCTGCAATGTGGATCACAAGATTACAACAGAAGATAGAAAAGCTGTGTCAAAAAGGCAATTATTTTAGAGCAATTTGTCATTGCGGCTACTAGGGGATCAGCTATACTGGATTGAGTGTTATGTAATGAACTGGAGGTGAATAGGGAGCTTGAAGGTAAATGAACATTTAGCAGGCAGTGATCACAATATGATTGAGTTTAACTTGAAATTACTTAGGGAGAAAGTCAAGTCTGCCATAGCAGTACTTCAGTGGAATAAAGGAAATTACAGTGGTATGAGAGAGGAGTTGGCCAAAGTAAATTGTAAAGAGATTCTGGTGGGGATGTCAGCAGAGCAACAATGAGTGTGAGTTTCTGGTAAAAATGAGGAAGGTGCAGGATAGATGTATTCCAAAATCAAAGAAATACTCAAATGGCAACCATGACTCACAAAGGAAGTCAAAACTAAGGTAAAAGCAAAAGAAAGGGCATCCAACAACTCAAAAAATATTGGGAACATAGAAGATTCGGAAGCTTTTAAAAACCTAAAGAGAGCAACTAAAAGAATCATTAGAACGGAAAAGATGAAATATGAAAGCAAGCTACCAAACAATATCAAAGTGGATAGTCAAAGCATCCATAAGTATGTAAACAATAAAAGAGAGATGTGAGTGGGTATAGGGCTATTAGAAAATGAGGCTGGAGAAATGAGAAATAACGAGATGGCAGATGAACTAAATGAGTATTTTGCTTCAGTCTTCACTGTAGAAGACACTAGCAGGGTGCCAGATATTGAAGGTGTTAGGGAAGAAAAGTAAGTGCAGTTATTACTGTATTACAAGGGGGAAGGTGCTCAAAAAGCTGAAAGGCCTAAGGGTACATAAGTCACCCGGACCAGATGAACTGCACCCTACCTACCACTCTGAAAGAGGTAGTGTTAGAGAGTGTGGAGACATTAGTAATGATCCTTCAAAAATCATTGGACTCTGGCATGGTGCCAGAGGACTAGAAAATTGCAAATGTCACTCCACTCTTTAAGGAAGAAGAAAGGCAGCATAAAGGAAATTAAAGGAAGTTTGCCTGACCTTAGTCATTGGGAAGATGTTGGAGTCAATTGTTAAGGATGAGGTGAAGGAGAACTTGGTGACACAGGACAAGATTGGACAAAGTCAGCAAGGTTTCCTTAAGGGAAAATCCTGTCTAACAAACCTGTTGGAATTCTTTAAGGAGATTACAAGTAGGATAGATAAAGGGGATGCAGTGGATGTTGTATATTTGGACCTTCAGAAGGCCTTTGAGAACGTGCCACACATGAGGCTGCAATAGCATGTTAAGAGCTAATGGTATTTCAGAAAAACTTACTGGCATGGTTAGAGCATTGGCTGATTAACAGGAGTCAATGAATGGGAATAAAAGGATCCTTTCTGGTTGGCTGCCAGCGACTAGTGGTGTTCCACAGTGGGACCACTTCTTTTTATGCTGTATATAAATGAGTTAGATGATGGAATAGATGGATCAGTTGCCAAGTTTGCAGATGATGTGAAGACTGCTGGAGGGGCAGGTAGTGTTGAGGAAACAGGAAGGCTGCAGAAGGACTTAGATTAGGAGAATGCACAAGAAAGTGGCAAATGAAATACAATGCTGGAAAATACAAGATCATGCACTTTGATAGAAGAAATAAATGACCATTTTCTAAATGGGAAGAATATCCAAAAATCTGAGATGCAAAGGGACTTAGGGGTCCTTGTACCGAACACCCTAAAGGTTAATATGCAGGTAGAATTGGTGGTGAGGAAGGCAAATACAGTGTTAACATTCATATCAAGAGGTCCAGAATGCAATAGCAAGGATGTGATGCTGCAGCTTTACAAGGCACTGGTGAGGCCTCATCTGAGTACTGTGAACAGTTCAGGGCTCCTCATCTAAGAAAAGATGTGCTGGCATTGGAGACGGTCCAGAGGAGGTTCACAAGGATACTTCTGGGAATGAAATGGTTATCATATGAGTAAAGTTTGATAGTTCTGTGTCTGCATTCGCTAGAATTTAGAAGGATGAGGGGGAACCTCATTGAAAAATTTTGAATGTTGAAAGGCCTAGACAGAGTAGATGTAGAAAGGATGGTGGAGGAGTTAAGGACAAGAGGGCACAGCCTCAGGATAGGGGGGGGCGTCCACTTAAAACAGAGATGCGGAGAAATTTCTTTAGCCAGAGGGTGGCGAACTTGTGGAATTTATTACTACAGGCAGCTGTGGAAGACAAGTTGTTGGGTATAATTAAGGCAGAGATTGATAGTTTCTTGACTGGACACAGCATCAAAGATTACAGGAAGAAAGTCGGGGAGGAGGATTGAGGAGAGGAAAAAGGGATCAACCATCATTAAATGGCAGATCAGATTTGATAGGCCAAATTACCTAATTCTACTCCTATGTCTTATGGTTTTACATCAGTGGTGTGCAAACTATTAGAGAGAATTTTTAAAGACAGAATTTATGAATATTTGGAGAAGCATGGTCTGATTAGGAATAGTCAGTAGGACTTTGTGAGGTACAGGTCTTGCCTCACGAGCTTGAATGAATTCTTCAAATAAGTAACAGATCAAATTGATGAAGATAGAGCAATTGATATAGTGTGTATGGATTTTCGTAAGAGATTTACCAGGTAGGCTCATTCGGAAAGTGAGGAGAAATGGGATCCAAGAAAACTCGGCTGCATGGATTCAGAATAGGCTAGCCAACAGAAAGCAGAGGATGACAAAAGAATAAGCGTATTCTTTTGCCAACCATTCAAGCATTCCACTAGAATCTGTTCTGGGATGAATGCTCTTTGTGATTTTTATAATTGACTTGGATGAGGAAGTGGATGTGTCATCTGCTTGCATTTAACCTGTCTCTCTCTCTCCCTCTTCCTCGCTGCTGTTGGAGGAATGTGCCTGCTTCAATGACTCTGTGGTTTGGTGTTTTATAATCTGTGTTTTTCATCTTTTTTTGCTGTTTCCACAATTTGTTCTTTCTTTTGTGTGTTGGGTGTTTGATGTTTTCTTTGAAAGGGTTCCATGGTGTTTCTTTGTTTTGTCGCTGTCTATGGGAAGAAGCAGCTCAGGGTTGTACACTGCACACAAACTTTGAATCTATCCATACTTACTTAGTAAGTAAGCAGATGACACATAAATTGGTGATGTTGTGCATAGTTTAGAATGTTGTCATTGATAAGCTGGGCTGAGAAATGCCAGATGGAGTTCATAATTCAGGGATTAAGTTCATATAAAACCTGGTTAGATCACATTTGGAGCATTGCGTTCAGTTCTAGTCACCTCATTATAGGAAGGACTTCCTATGTTAATGTATGGAGCTGAATAATGGACCCCCTACAGTAGACACCTGAAAGCCCTGGAATAATACCACTAAATAACCTTATGAAAGATTTTGAAGATCAGCTGGATTGAATAGATGCACTAACACCAGTGTACTGGAAGAGGTCAACATGAAGAGCATTTCCATCATGATAAAACAACACCAACCCCAATGGATTGATCATGTCATTCGAATGCTTAACTCACATCTTCACAAACAGATCCTTTACTCCCAGTTGAAGGAAGATCACCGAGCCCCTGGTGAGCAAAGGATACTGTAAAGTAGTAGAGATTTACCAGGGTGTAGCTGGAATAGAGAACATAGTTTTTGAGAAAAGGTTGAGCGAGCTGGGGCTTTTCTTTTAGTAGCAGTGACTTGATAGACCATAAGATCATAAGATATAAGAGCAGAATTAGGCTATTTGCCGATTGAGTCTGATCTGCTATTTCATCATGGCTGATCTAAGTCCCAATCTCCTCCTTTCTTTCTGTAATTCTTCTTGCCCTGACTAATCAAGAATCTATTGATCTCTGCCTTAAATATACCCAATGACTTGATCTCCACTGCTGCCTGTGGCAACAAGTTCCACAGATTCATCATTCTCTGGCAAATGGAATTCCTCCTCATTTCCATTCTAATGGATGTTCCTCTATTCTGAAGCTGTGTTTTCTGGTCTTAGATTCCCCCCACAATATGAAACATGATCTTCACATACACTCTGTTAAATGTCGAAAGCTTTGATAGGCTTTAATGAAATCCCCCTCATTCTGTCGCCATTTTGTTGAAGTTGAAGGTTATACCAGCTCCTACTTTGTCACAATGGTTCTCTCAAGTGATGCTGTGTCTCAGCTTGGAGAAAATTATAAGTCGAACCTTTGAACCTTTATTTGATTTTGAGAAAAGATGGGGCTCATTTGGTCGCTATTATCATTTGAGCTAATTGATAGATCTTCTCCACAATCTAATTGTAAATCTTTTTTATATATTTTTCTTTCTTTCTGGCTGTTTGATGTTTATTTTTAGAAGCTTTTTGTATGATGCATGGCTCCAGGGTTGTACCCCTAATGGTTTTTTTTCCCACTTTTTTGCTTAGTAGGGTTTTTTTTAATTCACAAAATTTTCAATCTTCGCGCTAATTTTTTTTTCCTTGACGCATTGTAAGTGTTGTTACTTCAATGTACTTGTGTTACTTTTGAATAATATAATAAAAAGATTTGAAAAGAAAAAGGAAAAGAAATTTCCCTCATTCTTCCAAATTTCAGTGAGTACAGGCTCAGAGCCATCAAATGCTCTTCATATGATAAGTCTTTCAATGCTAGAATCATTTTCTTGAACTTCTTTTGAACCCTCTCCAATGCCGGCACATCCTTTCTAGATAACAGGCCAAAAGCTGCTCACAATCCTCCATGTGAGGCCTCACCAGGGCTTTATAAAGTCTCAGCATTACATTTTTGCTTTAATATCCTAGTCCCCTTGAAATGAATGCTAACATCACATTGTCCTTCCTCACCACTGACCTGACCTGCAAATAGCTTCAGAGAATCCTGCATGAAGACCCCCAAGTCTCTTTGCACCTCAGATTTTTGAATTCCCTCACCATTCAGAAGATAGATGACAAATTCTATTTCTTCTACTAAAGTGCATGACCATACACTTCCTGACACTGTATTCTATCTGCCATTTCTTTGCCCATTCTCCCAATCTGTCTGAGTCCTTTCGCAGACGTTCTGCTTCCTCAACACTACCTGCCCTTCCACTTATCTTCATATAATCAGCAAACTTGGCCTCAAAGCCATCAATTCTGTCATCCTAATCAGTGTCATATAATATAAAAAAGTAGTCCCACCACAGACCCCTGTGGGACCCCACCAGTCATGGGCAGCCAATCAGAAAAGGCTCCCTTTATTCCCCTACTTTGCCTCCTGCCAATCAGCCACTGCTTGATCCATGCTATAGTGAGGAATAGGATGATAAGAGACCCCAACAGAGCAGACATCCAGCTCTTTTGTCCCCGGGCCAAAAATGGCTAATATGAGAGGGCATTATGTTAATGAAATTGGAGGAAAGTATAGGGCAGGTTTTTACAAAGAGTGGTGGGTACACTGCCAGGAGAGATGGTAGTGTTAGGTACTTTAGGGCCATTTAAGGAACTCTTAATTAGGTACATGGATAAAAGAAAAGTGGAGAACTATGTGGGAGGGGAGGTTGAATTGGTTAGCAGAACACAGTGGTGCACTGTTCAATGGTCTATGTTCTATGAGCACATTTTTCTCTATTAGAGATTCCAACTAGATGTGTCATCATACAAAATACTGTATGACGATGCATCTAGTTGGAATCTCTAAAACAAAAACATTGTAATAAATGTAAAAAAAAGTACTTATACAACACCTTACCCCGCACCCCAAACCATTTCATACTATATGATGTGCTGTTTGATATGCACTTGCTCTTGTGATAAATGAAATGCACTATCACATTTGTGTGCTATAAACTCTTACTAAAAGCAATGAGATACACGGTAGTGTAGTGATTAGCACAATGCTTTACGCTACAGGCGACCCCGGGTTATATTCCTGTCACTGTGTGGTGAACTACATATACCTGTCTGGACACGCCCCTGCTGACTGCTCCTGTGGCTCCTCCCACTGACCCCGGTATAAAGGCGATTGAGGCCTGAGCCCGGCCCTCAGTCTCCAGGATGTAGTATGGTGGTCAACTACTGCTTGTTCTTTCTTCCAGCCAATAAAGCTGATATCTCGCCTTCACGTCTCAGAGAGAGTTATTGATGGTGCATCACACTGTCTGTAAGGAGTTTATACGTTCTCCTCGTGAACATGTGGGTTCCACCCCAGGTGCTCCGGTTTCCTCCCACAGTCCAAAGATGTACGGGTTAGTACATTAATTGGTCATTGTGAATTGCTCTGCAATGAGGGTAGGATTAAATTGGGGATTGCTGGGTGGTGTGGCTCCAAGGCTGAGAAGGGCCTATTCTGCTCTATATCTCAATGAAGTAAAATTAATGAGTTTAATCAAATGAATAAACTCTTTTTCCATCCACTAAAACATCTGTATTGATTGTAACTGATGTTTTAATGACATCAGGGATGACTAACCTGTTTTGGTGATATTGATTGAAGGATAAAGGATAATCATTGATCTGTACACCAGAGATAAAACCTGAGCTACCTTTTGAAAGAGTGCCATTGATGATCTTTTATTTTATGTAGGTGGAACTTAGGCTCAACATTTCTCTTGAAGGACTGCACCTTGAACATTGTAGCACTACCTTGGTGCTGCACTAGAATATTAATTTCAATCATTGTTTTTGGAAAGTACTTAATTCAAATATACCGATTCAGAGTTAGAGGCCAGAGCAAGCTGCAGTGTCATGAATACTAATTATACTTTCATTACGTAATGCAATAGATCCATCTACTTTCAGTCCTGAAAGCTTCAGCCAGTACACAGAATAATTCTTCTGCAAGACACATACTCGTTCGTAGATAGTGTATATTGCTGGCAAAAACATCACTTCATTCTAATTCATATTTGTTCTCAAGAAGATGCAGAAGACTTTGGCCACCCAGTTCGTTCAGATCTTACATATGATCTGCTTTTCCAGTGGGATTATATACCTCTGTTCAATTCTACCATTGCATATGCCTGCTTTGATAATACAGATAAATTCTTCGCTGACTTGGGGATGGAATCACTAACAGCTCAAAGTGATAGACAAGAATACAGTTCTTCTTACTCTTATTAGAGCCCTTGACTATGGAAGTGAGAGCTGCTGTTTGAATTCAGCACTTTGATCACCCATTCAGAAGGCTCTGGATTCAATTTCTTTGTCAATAATTTGACCGTGAAATTTTAGAGAGACTCTTCAACATAAAAGGAAGGACATGTTGCACTATGAATGAGACAAAACTCTGTTCTTTTGTTGAAGAAATCAGAACTCATGAAGACCTTGGCGAAAAATAGGAAGCCCATCTTCAGCATCCTGGTTGACATTTAAAACCTTACGTAGCATAAACAGAGTCCTTCTTTCTTCTCTAGAATTCCATAGAACTTGCACCACAGGCTCAAGTTGTCTTTACTCTATGTCACTGTCAGCATTTATGCTCCAGCAAACCTTCCCTCCAGACTCACCACAGACTCAATTTCAAGGACTCTTTACAACTAATGTTCTCAGTATTATTTTTTCTTGGCACAGTTTGTCTTCTTTTGCACATTGGTTGTTTGTCAGTCTTTCCTTATGTAGAGTTTTTCATACAGGGTGGCAGGTTAGCATAGCAGTCAGCATTGGCGATCAATTCCTGCGTGAATCTGAAAGGTGTTTATAAGTTCTCCCTGTAGCTGCTTTTGTTTCCTCCAGTTTTCTAGTTTTCTCCCACATTCAAAAGACGTACGGTTAAGGTTAGTGAGTTGCAGCATGCTATGATGTCGCCTGAAGTGTGGAAACACTTCTGGGCTGACTTGCACAATCCTTGATGATTTGATTTGATGCTAGAAACACATTTCACTGTATGTTTCAATATACATGTGACAATAACTTCAATCTCTAATCTCAAACTAGGGAAATCTGCTGGAAATCCAAGCAACACGCACAAAATGCTCGAGGAACTCAACAGGCCAGACAGCGTCTATGGAAAAAAGTACTGTCCACATTTTGGGCTGAGACCCTTCGGCAAGACTGGAGAAAAAAAGATGAGTAGATTTAAAAGGTGACGATCGGGAAGAGAGAAACACAAGGTGATAGGTGAAACTGGGAGGTGGAGGGAGAAAGTAAAGAGCTGGGAAATTGATTGGTGAAAGAGATACAGGGCTGGAGAAGATGGAATCCGATGGGAGAGAACAGAAGGTCATGGAAGTAAAAAAAGGAGGGTGGTGATGGGTAGGCAAGAAGATGAGAGAGGGAAAAGCAGATGGAGAATTGTGAAAGGGGGTGGTGTTGGCATTACCAAAAGTTTGAGAAATTGTACTTCATACCATCAGGTGGGAGGCGACCTAGACGGAATGTAAGGTGTTGTTCCTCCAACCTGAGTGTGGCCACATCACGACAATAGTGGAATCCATGGATTGATATAGAAGAATGGGCATGGAAAGTGGAATTAAAATGGGTGGCCACTGGCGGATCCCACTTCTTCTGGCGGGTGGACCATAGGTGATTGGTGAAACAGTCTCCCAATCTCTGTCCGGTTTCATCAATATACAGGAGGCAATACCAGGAGCACCAGACGCAGTATATGACCCCAACAGACTCACAGGTGAAGTGTCACCTCACCTGGAAGTTCTATATGGGGCTCTGAATGGTAGTGAGGGAGGAGGTATAGTGGCAGATTCCGCTTGTTCCACTTGCAAGAATAAGGGCCAAGAGGGAGATCAGTGGGGAGGGATGAATGGACAAGGGAGTCGTATTGAGAGGAATCCCTGTGGAAAGCTGAAAGTGGGGGTGAAGGGGGAAGGACAGATGTGTTTGGTGGTGGGATCCCATTAGAGATTGTTGAAGTTCTGGACAATTATGTGCTGGATGCAGAGGCTGGTGGGCCGTTAGGTGTGGACAAAAGGAACCCTATCCCTGGTAGGGTGGTTGGGAGGATGAGGAAAAGAGTAGTCGTGTGCGAAATGGAAGAGATGCGGTTGATGGCAGCATTGATGGGGGAGGAAGGGAGGACATCTCCTTTGTTTTAGGATGAAAAGCCTCATCTTGAGAGCAGATGCTGTGGAGATGGAGGAATTGAGAGAAGGGGATGGCATTTTTACAAGTAACACGTGGGAAGAGGTATAGTTCAGACAGTTGTGAGAGTCTGTGGGTTTATAATAGACATCAGTAGATATGCTTTCTCCAGAGATAGAGACAGTGAGATCGAGAAAGGGGAGGGAGGTATTAGAAATGGGCCAGGTAAATTTGAGGACAGAGTGGAAGTTGGAGGCAAGGTTGATGAAGTCGAAAAGCTCATTATGGGTGCAGGGAGCAGCACCAATGCAGTTGTCGATGTAGTGTAGGAGAAGTGGGGGGCGGACACCAGTGTAGGCTTGGAACGTAGATTGTTCCATGAAGCTGACAAAAAGGCAGGCATAGCTGGGACCCATGTGAATACCCATGGTTATAGCTTTTGTATGAAGGAAGTGGGAGGAACCAAAGGAGAAATTAGTAAAGGTGAGGACAAGTTCTGCTAGATGGGGGAGAGCGGTGCTGGAGGGGAACTAGTTGAGTCTTGTCCAGAAAGAAACAAAGAGCTTTGAGGCCTTATTGGTGGGGGATGAGACTGTATTTATTCTGTCAAATTCTCTAATCTGATAGATACTGACAGAATCTCTAATCAATTGAAATGCCAGCAAGAAAAAGAATCTCAAGATACTATATGGTAACACATACGCATTGTAATAATAAATTTACTTTGAATTTTAAAATTTCAGACCCTTACAATTTCTTTCATCAAATTCTCAAACAACCACTTATCTAATTTCTCATAATAATGAGCTCTCAATTACAAGAATGGAGTCTGAAGAGCATTTATTTGATTCCCAGATGGACTGGAAGCCCAGATTTTACATTCTGTTTAGAGTAACCTCTGACTTACCTGCAAATCTCTGAAGTTAGCCAGTCCTATATTTTGTTTCTGCAGGCACAATTATAAACATATAACAGCATGGAAACAGGCCATCTTGGCCCTTCTAGTCCATGCCGACGCTTACTTTCACCTAGTCCCACTGGCCCGCACTCAGCCCATAACCCTCCATTCCGTTCCTGTCCATATACCTATCCAATTTTACTTTAAGTGACAATACCGAACCTGCCTCTACCACTTCTACTGGAAACTCAATCTACATAGCTGCCACTCTCTGAGTAAAGAAATACCCCCTCGTGTTACCCTTGAACTTTTGCCCCCTAACTCTCAAATCATGTCCTCTTGTTTGAATCTCCCTTACTCTCAATGGAAAAAGCCTATCCAAGTCAACTCAATCTATCCCCCTCATTATTTTAAATACCTTTATCAAGTCCCCCATCAACCTTCTATGCTCCAAAGAATAAAGACCTAACTTGTTCAACCTAATTGTAAGCTTAATATCTAGTGTACTTTGACAGCCCTGGAATGGATGGAAATGGTAGCAGGATGGGAGAGGTTGAAAGTGCATAACCACCTGCGATGATACATAAAATTAACATGGATTCCTGAAATGGAAATTATGTTTGACACACCGACTAGCACTTTCTGAGAAGGCCATTGACAGAACCAGCAGACGTGGTGGTACTTGGATTTTCAGGAATCGTTTGATAAAGCAGATAGTATTGAGAGTAGTATATTGGCATGGATTGAAAATTGACTAACAGGCAGATGTGGTATATTAGGGACAAATGTGAAGTTATTTACTTAGAAAACATAGAAAGGCATTCAAATGGTGTTAGAGACTGTGTATCTTTGTTGATGAGTCACTGAAAGCAAATGTAACTGCAGTGAGCAGATAAGAAAGCAAATGAAATATTGGGCTTTGTAGCAACAAGTTCTAAATGCAGGAGCAAGGATGTCCTGCTACAATTATACAGCAGTTTGGTGTGATCTCATCTGAAGTACTGATCTCTTGAAAAGATATATTTGACATAAGAGGGTGGTTAAAACTTACCAAACTTGAATGGGGGGGCTGATATTTAAGGAGTGATTTAATCTAATAATGTTTTGTTCATTCCAGTTTTTAAAAATAAGAAGGAACTTAGCTAAAATTTACAGATTTCTGGTATGGATAGTCAGGCTTAATATCAAGGCAGTATTTTGCCTGATTATTTAGAAAGAGAGGACACAGTCAGAAAAAATGGGCTAAGACACTTAGGACAGAAAGGAAGAGAAATTGCATCACCCAGATGGTGGTGAACCAGTGGCCGTAGAGGTCAAGTTGCTAGTTACTTTTCTCTATCAGAAGGAAATAGATAAACTTCTAGATACAAAATTAAATTGGTAAATTGCTTTATTATTGTCACATGCACTGAGGTACAGTCAAACACTTTGTTTTGCATTACAACCGTGTAGATTATTCTATCACATTAGTACATTGAGGTGGTATAAGGGTAAAGCAGCACATAAATGGAGAATACAATTTTAAGTGAAATGTACAGGAAAAGTGCAGTGCAAACAGGAAAATAAGATACAAGGCCATGACGTGGTAGATTGTGTGGTCCAGGCTCTATCTAATTGTGAAAGAATTCCACTCCATAGTCTTATAACAGTGGGATAGAAGCTGTTCTTGAGTATGATGTGTCAGCTGCCTCATTGAGGAAAAGAGAAACCTAGTCAGGGTCCATGAGTTGAACTCAAAGCATACTGATTTAGAGGTACACCAAAACAACAGACAGAATGTATGTAATAAAATACTGTGAAAGTCAGTCTGGGATCTCACGATCAACAGATCAGATAAAGTTCTGCAACCCAACCACATCTGGTCCTAACAGAGACATAGTGTCATCGAGCCAAAGACAAGTACAGCACAAGAACAGGCCCTTTAGCCTATCTCGTCCATGCCAACCTATTTAAACTGCCTAGTCCCATTGACCTGTACCCAGACCATAGCCCCCCCCTTACCCCTATCATCCATGTACCTATCAAAACTTCCCTTAAACATTGAAACTTGCGCAGGCAGTTCATTCCACATTCTCATGACCCTCTGAATAATGAAGTTTCCCTCTGAGTGAAAAAGTTTCCCCTCAAACTTTACACCTTTCACTCTTAACCCATGACCTTTAATGTAGTCCCATCCAACCTCAGTGGAAAAAGCCTGCTTCCACTGACCTTATCTATACCCCTCAGAATTGTGTGTACCTCTGTCAAATCTCTGTTCAGTGTTCTATGTTCCAAGGAATAAAGTCCTAACCTGTTTGATCTTTCACTATAATTCTAGATCTCCAGTCTCAGCAACATTCTTCTAAACTTTCTCTGTACTTTTTTAGCCTTATTTACATCTTTCCCTTAGGTAGGTGACCAAAACTGCACATAGTACTGGAAGAAGATTGGGCCTGCAAACAAGGCAACCGTGGGTGACATCCTCCAGATGGGTCATGAAATGATTTCTTTCTCCTCTTTTAGGCCTTTTTTTTTCTTTCAAAAGTGACTCTGCTACTGTTGAAGCCCATGACCTCCATTTTGGTGGTTTGCTTTTGAACCAGTTGAGCTACCTGGCACTTTCTGAGGGTGGCGTGCTCCCTCGAGGCCAAGAAACATAGAGACATGTTCATGATCGACTCCATTTCTTCCTGATTAAGATGTTGAGGAAAACTGAAATCATTGAGGCGAGAGCAGAATGTGAGCAAGTGGACAGTGCCATCTACCAGCCTCTCACTCGCTGCTGCCAGAGGAAGGTGTCTGCGCGTGACGGTCTTGCTCGATGCTTCCTGCGTTCGAAAGATCTCTCTCCCTCAATGCTATCAGGGGATGGTGCTGAAGTCCTGGATTCTGGGCAAGGTTTAATTGACACAGTTGTGGACTGGATACTGCAGTTCAAGTTGTGATCTGTTTCTGGTTCTGGTTGCTCATTTTTTGTCGCTATTTTGTGCGATAATGATTGGGGCAGATGCAGATAACGAACGGTGCAGTGCTAGATTGAACTAGAACTGAGCTGAAATTGAATGTGCCTGATTTTGTGGGTTGGTGTTTCATATTCTGCATTTTTTGCTCATTTTTTTTGCTGTTCGCGCAACTGGGGGATGTTTTTCTCTGAACAGGTTCTATGGTTTCTCTTTATTTTGTGGCTGTCTGAGGGAAGACAAAACTCAAGGTTGTATGCTGCATAAATACTTTGATGATAAATTTACTTTGAACTTTGAAATCAGGTCTTACCAATATCTGATACAACAATATAACATCTCATCTTCTGTAAAACCAAGCAGCACACATAAAATGCTGGACAAACTCAGCAGGCCAGGCAGCATCAATGGAAAAGAGTACAGTCAGCATTTTGGGCCGGTTTATGATCCCATCTTCTATATTCAGTACTTTAATTTATGAAGGCTAATGTGCCAAAAGCTTTCTTCATGACTCTATCTATCTGTGCTGGCATTTTCAATGATTAATGGACCTGTATATGCAGATCCCTTTGTTATACAGTCCTAACATTCACTAAGTAAGAGCTACCCTCATTGGTCCTACTGAAGTCCAACACCTCACATTTGTCTGCATTCAATTCCAACTGCCATTTTCAGCCCATTTTCACAACTTGTCCAGTTCCCTCTGCAAGTTCACTTCTTCACTGTCTACTACATCCCCAATCTTGCCATCATCTGCAAATTTGCCGTTACAATTAACCACATTATCATCCAGGTCATTGATATAGATGACAAACAACAATGGACCCAGCACTCTCTGGGTTCTCCCACAAAGCCAATATCTAATCCAATTTACTACCTTATCTTGAATGCCAAGCGACTGAACATCCTGACCAACCTCCCATGCAGGACTTTGTCACTGCCTTGCTTTCCTCAACTTTCCTGTTAACTTCCTCGAAGACTCTGTAAGATTGGTTAGACAAACCTACCTCACACAAAGCAATACTGACCATCTCTAGTCAGCCTCTGTCTATCCAAAGACCCATATATCAGGTCCCTTAGAATACATTCCAACAACATTCCCACTACTGATGTCAGACTCACTGGCTGATAACTTCCTGGTTTATTTTAGAGCCTTTCTTAAACTGCAGAACAACATTAGCTGTCCTTCAATCCTTCAGTACCTCACCTCTTGCTAAGGTTAATTTAAATATTTCAGCGAGGGTCCCTGCAATATTTGCACTTGCATCCCACAGATCTGAGGGATTTATCCACCTTAATTTGCTTTAAGACAGCAAACACCTCCTCCTCTGTTATCTGTATAGGATCCAAGACCTTGTTGCTGTTTTGCCTCACGTCTGTAGACTCCTGAGCAAATACAGATGCAAAAAATACATTTTAGATCTCTCGCATCTCTTTTCACTCCATGCATAGATTGCCGCTCTGATCTTCCAGGTGACCAATTTTGTCCCTTGTAATCCTTTAGCTCTTAACATATCTGTAAAATCCCTTAGGATTCCCCTTCATCTTGGCTGTTAGGGTGATCTCTTGCCTTCTTTTAGCTCTCCTGATTTTCTCTTTAGGTGTTCTCTTGCATTTCTTACACTCCAGAAGTACCTCATTTGTTTCTACCCACATACACCTGCAATGCACTTTCCTTTTTTCTGAACCAGGGACTCAATATTTCCTGAAAGCCAAGGTTCCCTAATCCCTTTTATTCTGCCATGTACATACAAGATCTGAGCTCTCAAAATTTCACATTTAAAGGCCTTCCACTAACTGTACACTTTTGCTGGAGAACAGCCTGTCCCAATCCACACTTGCAAAGTTCAAACTACATTTATTCTCAAAGTATGCATACATTATACAACTTTGAGATTCATCTCTTTACCTTACAGACGGCCACAAAAGAAGAAGCTCAAAAGAACCCCAAAAAAATCCACCAACTCCCCATGTGCATAGAGAGAAAAAAATTGTACAAACAGTAACAGTAAGCAAGTTACATTTAGAATAAAAGCGAGTCCTCAGACGCGAAGCCTGAAGCAGGCAGCGCAGTACAGAGCGGAGGGAACATCATAGAGCTGTGTTCAGAACCAGTCTGACCTCTGCCTCTGGTCCCAACACCCTGTCTTTTCAATCCAGCTGGCCAGGCATTTAAATCATCCAAACGTGAAGCCGCTCCTTGCGCCCTGTGCCATCGACAAGCTCTGGGCGTAAACCCCACTATCACATCTCAGCCTACCACTTAGATTGTTAAAACCCTGCTCTCTGTTTAGATGGACAGGCCTCAAATTTTCCTCGCCTTTGCTCTGCTTGTCCCAACTTCGCCTCAAACCTGCGTGATTTGACCCTCAACTCAGCATCACGTTTGCGGCCTCTTTATTACTTATGGTGATTGTTTACCTTTTTTTAACAGGGAGGCATTATTAATAAAGTATTTAGTTATATTTCTTGTTTCATGATACCCCTTTTTACTGAGCATTGCTGGAAATGACAGCTCATTAGCCCCCCCCCCCCCACTAACAGCCAATGGACTCCATGGCGTGAAACCCACCTTTTCAGGCTCTGCACATTTAGGGTGTAAAAGACTTTGGTCCTGCTAACCCATGAGATTAGGATGTCTCACCTACCAAAATGCCGGTTTGTCTGAATACCGTGTGATTTACTGCCCCCCTGCAATCGCCTGTTGGCAAGAAATAACAGATCGCACACTGCATGCAATTATAAAGAAAGTATATTTATGAATGTTAACTTAACCAAAGAGTTATTAAAGAAAAGAAAGAAATCAACAAAAGGGGCCCATTGTAATTAAACAGTCAAATGTGCACATAAGTTGGAGTTTATCTTGAAGTTGTCTGTAACTAACATGCTAGCTGACACCACATTCCTAAGTTGAACAACAAACTCCTTAACTCAGCTCGAGCCCAAACAGGCTGAGAGCAGAATAGACTGCTCTTACAAAACTGCTAAAATGAAATACCTACAGCATAGGAGTAAAAATGTGAACCAGGGTGTTACATTTGTTAACTGCAAACAAGCTGTCACTCGCCTTCAGCAGTGCCATCTTAAACCAGAAATCTCTGATACCTTAAAGACTGGCCTTTTCCAATTTAGAATCTCAACCCGCGGAGCAGACCCATCTTTTCCCATATTTAGTTTGAAGCTAACGGCATTGTGACCCCTAGATGCAAAGCGTACCCCTACAAAAACTTCTGTCACCCTCATTCCCCAATAGAAGATCAAGTATCGCACACTCTCTCATTGGGACGTCTACATACTGATAAAGGAAACTTTCCTGAACACACTTGACAAACTATATCCCATATAGTCCTTTTAGTGTCCGAGTCAATATGTGAAAAGTTAAAATCACCTACTATAACATCCTTATTTTTTTTGCAATAGTTTGCAATATCCCTACAAATTTACTCCTCTAAGTACCATGGATTATTGAATGGTCAGTAATGTAACCCCATTAATGTGGTCATACCTTTCTTATTCCTCAGTTCCACTTAGAACGCCTCACTAGATGAGTTCTTCAGTCTGTTTTGATTGAACACTGCCATGACATTTTCCCTGACTAGTAACACTGCCCCTCCTCCTTTAATCCCTCCCCCTCTGGCTTGTCTAAAACAGCAGAACCCCAGAACATTGAGCCCTTCATGCAATCAAGTCTCACTAATGGCTATAATATTATAAATCGATGTGTTGACCCATGCCCTGAGCTCATTTGCCCTTACCACATACATCTTGCATTGAAATATATGCAGCTCAGAACATTAGAGGCACTACACTTAATTCTTTCAACACATACAAAATGCTGGTGGAACACAGCAAGTCAGGCAGCATTTATAGGGAGAAGCACTGTTGACGTTTCGGGCTGAGACCCTTCGTTAGTCCTCACGTGGCATGGGTAGCAATCCTGAGAGCACAACCCTAAGGTCCCGAGCTTTATCTTAGCACCTAACTCCCTGAACTCCTTTTGCAGAACCTCTTCACTCTTCCTAATTATGTCATTGGTACCTACATGGACCAGACCTCTAGCTGTTCACCCTCCCACTTAAAAATGGTGAGGACTCGATCTGTAATGTCCTAGACCCTGGCACCCAGAAACCAACATACCATTTGGGAATCTTGTTCCCATTCACAGAACCTCTTTTCTGTTCTCTTAACTAATGCATCCTCTCTCACCACAGTTTACCTTCTCTTTCCCCATGAGTCTTCTGAATCCCAGAGTCAGACGCAGTGCCAGAGACATGACTGTTGTGACTTTCCTCTGCTAGGTCAACACCCCCATCAGTATCCATTGTGGTATACCTGTTGTCGAAGGGGATAGCCGCAGGTGTACTCTGCACTGGCTGTTTAACCCCTTTTCCCTTCCTGACTGTCACCCAAAACCCTGTATTCTGCATCTGAGCTGTAACTACTTCTCTAAATGTGCTTTCTATCACCCCCTTTGAATTCAATGATACAGAATTCATCCCGTTCTAGCTCCAACTGCTTAACGTGGATTGTTATAAGCTGCAGCCTGATGCACCTCTTACCAATGAAGACATCTGGGACACTGGAGGTCTTCCTGCCTTTCTGCATCCCAAGACGAGCATTCAACTATCCTGCCTGGTATCCCTATTGTTCTAACTGTGCAATTATAAAGAAGTAACCAGTAAATAAACTGGAAAACAATCTATCTACTGCTTTTTTTTGTCTTCTCTCACTTAAGCCTTGAAGAACTAAAGCCTCAAATAACCACTCTAATACTGTCCACCCCAAAAAAGGTCACTCCACTTGCCCCTGGCTCATTTTTATTTGTTCTGGCCAATAAATCTAGATCATTGATTGGCCACTGTTCAAACACCAAACTGCTGCGTATTGATACAAATATGTAGCTAACTGGGGAACCTGAGTGATCTATGTCTTTTCATGCTTCTGATCACCGACTGGCCATTGTTCAAATGCAAGAGAATAATAAAATACCCCTTTCTAAGCAATAGCAGGACACTGCATGTGAGTTCAAGAGACATAGATTTACAAATTTAGGATGATGTGTGACTGGAAAGGGTTCTGCCCATATTAGCGTTCAACAGTTTTCCTGTCCTTCATAGTAAAACACCTTGATCAAACTTCTGATTTGTCTTATAGATAGGAGAAGAACTCTGAGGAATAAGAGGTGAGTTATTCACTGCAAGGCATCTAGCCTATGCCGCTTCTCGTTCCCATAGCATTTATGTGGTCTGTCCAATTAAGTCAATGGTGACGGATTCACCAAAGAGAAACATTAACTTACAAGGACATGTGGTTAAAGTTTCTCTTATTCTCAATCAGGTTTATATGTGGCTCCTATCCCAAAGCAGTCAGATTGATTCTTAAATGTCTTATGGATTGACTTAACACGTGATTCAATTCTACTACATCATTATGGCGGACTGGGAAGATAACATAACATCGACTTTTCTGGGCAGTTTAAAAAGATCAAAATAATTATGTCAATGAAGGTCACATTCTAAGAATAAATGTAATGATAAAGCTTTCTTTCTGTGACTAAACCATGTTTAAGAATTTTTGCTTGCTCAAGCCCAATGATGCAGTGGGAAATCCACAAATAGAGAGATAAAAACTTGATGAGAAAGATTTTAAAATATAAAAAAATACACACTGGGTTGTTTAAATCTTCAGACACTCTGACTTATCTTATGAAATATAAAATGGAGGGGTGTTTCTAGGATTTAAGAGCAATTTTATTCAAAAATTAATTGTACTTATTTATTTCAGAAGACATTGCACTTAAATCACCAAGCCGTGAATCAGGTGCTGGTAAATGGGTTAGTGCAGATAATTGATAGTCAGCAAAGAGTTGGGTTCACTTAAAGACTTCACATAACACAGGAGAAAGATTTTTAGAGGAATGGTCAGATCCAGTCATAAACACTTGGGAAACATTCCTCAGGAAAGCAGATTCACTTTGGAGCAGGAACAGAACAGACTCATTCAAAATGATTTGAAAGGTTAAAGGATTCACTTTTAAAATCAGTACCTATTGATAAAGGAGGTTGAGGTCTGGGGGAAGGGTCAGTGAAGGAATTCTATAACAAATAACCATTGAAGAGGAGGATGTCTTTATGGACTAAAGAGTTGATAAATCATCAGGGCAATGAAACTGCATCAACAATGGCAAACCTTTTTGCTACAGTATCAAGGCTGATGGAGTCTCTGTGGACTTCAGGGTCCCACATATAAGGCCAGTGCAAACTATGCATGGAATCTGCAGCAATTTTACAGAATTGTCTTATTTCTTTGACTGGAAGCCAGGATGATCATCAAGCATTGTTTTTGTGATTGTAAGCCATGAAGGGTGGCATTCCAGGGATTCCACATGTTCCTTATCTCGTTTGATGAATGTAGAAGGTACTTGCAGATGACATGAAGATTATTTATGTTGTTTATACTGAGGATGATAGTCTTTGACTACAGAACAGATGGGTCAGTTTGTAAGACAGGGGGAGTAATGACAGATGAATTTTATTCCTGTAAAAATGTGAAATAATTCATTTTGAGAGGCTAGTACACATACACTGAATGGTAGGGTGCTAGGTTCTATGGAGAAACAGGGGAACCTTGGTGCACATGTCGAAAGATCCCTCATGGGTAGCATAAATAAGACCATAAGATATAGGAGCAGAAGTAGACCATTTGACCCATCGAGTCTGCACTGCCATTCAGTCATGTATTGATCCAATTCTTCCAGCCTTCCCCACTCCCCTGCTTTCACCCCATACCCTTTGATTCCCTGGCTAATCAAGAACCTATCTATCTCTGCCTTAAATGCACCCAGTGGCTTGGCCTCCACAGCTGCTTGTTGCAACAAATTGAACAGATTTACCACCTTCTGACTAAAGTAATTTATCTGCATCTCTGTTCTAAATGGACGTCCTTCAATCCTGAAGTCGTACCCTCTTGTCCTAGACTCCCCTAACATGGGAAATAACTTTGCTATATCTAACCTGTTCAGGCCTTTTAAGAATGTTTCTATGAGATTCCCCCCCACCCCATTCTCCTGAACTCCAGGGAATACAGCCCAAAAGCTGCCAAACATTCCCCATACGGTAACCCTTTCAGTCCTCAATCATTCTTGTGAATCTTCTCGGAACCCTCTCCAATGTCAATATATCCTTTCTAAAATAAGGAGTCCAAAACTGAATACAATATTCCAAGTGTAGTCTCATGAGTGCCTTATAGAGTCTCAACATCACATCCCTGCTCTTATTCTATATCTCTAGAAATGAACGGCAACATTGCATTTGACTTCTGCACCACTAACTCAACCTGGAAGTTAACCTTTAGGGTATCTTGCACAAGGACTCCCGTCCCTTTGCATCTCTGCATTTTGAAATCTCTCCCCATCTAAATAATAGAATGCCCATTTATTTCTTCCACCAAAGTGCATGACCATAAAATTTCCAAAGTTGTATTCATTTGCTACTTCTTTGCCCATTCCCCTAAACTATCTAAGTCTCTCTGCAGGTAGAGAGGTAGAAATATATAAGGTGATTAAGAAAGCATATGGGATACTTGCCTTCATTTGTTAGGCTAAAGGATATAATTAAAAGGAGATATTTGTTACAACTATATGGATCATTACTTAGGCCTACAGGTGGAATGATATGTGATGTTTTGATTGCGTCACTTTGGGAAAAATATTCTTACATTGGAGAGGCTCAAGAGGAGATTCACCAGGATGTCGCCTTGGACAGAGTGTTTCAACAATGAAGAAAGATTGATAGCAACACATACAAAATGCTGGAGGAACTCAGCAGGCCAGGCAGCATCTATGGAAAAGAATACAGTCGACGTTTCAGGCCATAACCCTTTGGTAGGACATGTTAAAAGGGTCTTGGCCTGAAAGGTTGACTGTTTACTCTTTTCCATAGATGCTGCCTGGCCTGCTGAGTTCCTCCAGCATTTTGTGTGTGTGTGGCTTGGATTTCCAGCATCTGCAGATTTTCTCTTGTTTTTGAAGAGAGATGGATAGGCCAATCTTGTTTTTCTTGGAGCTTGGAAGGCTGAAGGGGGATCCGATTGAAGTATACAAAATCAAGAGGGCATACATAGAATAAATAGTGAGTAAGTTTTCTCCTCAGCAAAAGTATCTGTACACAGAGGGAATAAATTAAAGAAAATGTGTAAGACATTTAGAGGGAATTAAATAGGTTAAGTTTTCATCCAGAGAAAACTACAAGCCAAGTGCTGAGAAATTGGATTAGTATGGAGATGATGAATGACATGGATGTGGTGAGCCAGTGGTCCTGCTCCCATCCTGCATGACTCTCTGAAACAATGACATTTAGTCAAAATCAAATTGAATTTATTTTCAAAGTACGTACTGTATATGTCACCACAGACTACCTTGAGATTCGTTTTCTTCATTTACATGAAAATAAAGAAACACAACAGAATTTATGAAATGCTATACATATACAAGTACTGACAAAAATATGATGATGTATATGTACTTCGATAATAAACTTACTTTGAACTTTGAAAAGAAGACAAATTATGCAAATAATAAAAAAGTAAATAAATAATACCGAGACCATGCGTCATAGAGTCCTTGAAAGTTAGTCTGTAGGTCTATAACATAGCAGGAATGATTAGAGAGACCAGATTTGCAATATTATGGTAAATATGCTTACTCTGTGCTGCCAACCAAGGCTCCTAGGTAAAGCCATTACCCATTAGTCAATGCAGGATGAATGGCCAACCAGCACAACAATTTTACTACATCACAAGAATAAAATGGGTACTTCATATAGACTTGGAAGGTGAAAGGGCCTGATTCTGCACTGTGTGACCCCCACATTCACAAGGGTGTCAAACATCATAGAAGTACATGTCTTCTGCATGCCATTGTCTATCCTGTTCTCAGGTGCAATAATTACCTATTGGTTGCAGGTGGAAGGCTTGCAGAGATGGAGACTGTGCGATGCTCCAGGATTGCCTCAGTCAGCCCTGCACCCAGCATCTGTAGCTTCAAAGTGCAAAGTGCAAGCACAAGCAAAAGTAGTCTACGTTAACAGGCGAACAGTATTGCAATGGTGGAATGTGAGTGCTGATAACAGAAATTGTATCAAGTTAAGGAAGCATAGCAGATCGCTGCTGCCAGAGAGCTCTTAGTCAGCAATCTATTGTAAAGCAAGCTGTTGTGACATTTTCAAAACATCCCTCAGCAGGGGTGTCCAGAACCTTTGTTATAGCACCCTCTGTTTCCACTGCAGCCCACAGACAGCAGGTGTCATCAGCATCTATCATTGTCAGCTGAGACACGTTTCCTCTGACCCCGTATCATGGCTCGCCCTCAGTCTCTCAGAATACAGCATATGAAATAGCACAGCAACAGGCCCTTCAGCCCATAATGTATGTGCTGACCATAATTAAACAAACTCTATCTGCCTGCACATTATCCATATCTCTTCATTCCTTATATGCTCATATGCCCGTCTAACTGTTTCTTAAATACTACTATGGTCTTGGCTTCCACCACCAAATCTGGCAGTGTGTTTCATCTATATAAAACACATACTCTGCGCATCCCCTTTGAACTTCCCACTGTCACCTTAAAACTATATCCTTTAGTATTTGGCATTTCTACTGCAGGAAAAAAAATCTATCCGATCTACAAGCATGCCTCTCATATTTTATAAATCACAGAGTTGCTGTTGAAGAATTTCTTGGGATCATCCATTCTCTTTGAAATTAGCTTTCTCCTAAGCCTGACAATACATCAGACATGAAGAATACCTGACTAATATCCTCAATTTATATGCAATCTCATTCTTCCAACAGCAGGAATTTACATAATTTTTCTCCCATAAGACCATGTCCATTAAACATAGGAGCAGAATTAGGCCATTCAGCCCATCAAGTCTGTTCTGCCATTCCATCATGGCTGATCCTGGATCCCTCTCAACTCCATACACCTGCCTTCCCACCGTATCCTTTGATGCCATGACTGATCAGGAAACGATCAACTTACACTTTAAATATACCCATGGACTTGGCCTCCACCACAGACTGTGGCAGAGCATACCACAGATTTACTAGTCTGCCTAAAATATTCTTCCTTGCGTCTGTTCTATAGGGGTGTCCCTCAATTTTAAGGCTGTGCCCTCTAGTTCTAGATATCCCTACCATAGGAAACATCCTCTCCACATCCACCCTATCTAGTCCTTTCAACATTTGGTAGATTTCAATAAGATCCCCCCCATATTCTTCTAAATTCCAGTCAGTACAGGCCCAAAGCTGCCAAACATTCCTCATATGTTAACCCCTTCATTCCCAGAATCATTCTCGTGAACCTTCTCTGGACTCTCTCCAACGACAACACATCCTTTCTGAGATATGATGCCCAAAACTGTTGACAATACTCCAAGTGTGGTCTGACTAGTGTCTTCTAAAGAATCAGTATTATCCTCTTGCTTTTATATTCTATTCCCCTTTTACGTTCTACTCCCCGCTTTTGCTCAGTGCCTCAGCACAGGCAAATCTCACCTAAAAGCTACCGTCCAAATAATAGAAAATCGGATCTGTTGGTTGAGATTCTTAAATTAACTAAAGAGTGTCCTCAATTCACATTATTCTGACTACTTGACTGACTTGTAATTACTGAGAATCTGAGTCAGATTGCGGGAAAGGAAGAAAGTGGTGAATATTGCATTGCATATTGCTTGTAAATCAGAGAATATAAGATGAGGGATGAAATGAATACAGGCGTGAAAATTAGATATGTGGATACTGTCACCCTTAACCATTCAGGACTGTCACCAGTCAGACACTACATCACAGCTACCTTAATTATGGTGATGAAACAATATGGGCAAACCTCTCCCCGATGGATTACTATCACACTTAGATGACTTGTTTCTTCCCCTGGCATGAGAGAGGGAAGAGTAACACTATATGCTGTACAATATGTTTGGATAATGTAGATGTCAGATTGAATAGCTGATAATGTGCACAGGTAGATATTTTTGTTGAATTAAGTGTACAAGTGCAATAAAGTATATGAACTTCATTCAAATATCCTGACTGTTAGCTAATGAGAGATGGGATAATGGTTTATTGAGCAATATGGGGGGGTTGTGGCGCAGTAGGTGGGTAATTGGTATTTCAAGATATATTTTCTGACCTTGAATGTTTATATGATGTCCAGTATATTTTATAAGACTCAGGCACTGAACTCCAGATATTCATCTGTTAAGCTTTCCCCAGCCCTGAAGTGTCTCTTGTCTCTCTTTGAAAAGAGATAACTCCTTTTTATCTTTTCCTACATGGTTTTCAAACAGAATTGGAAAAACTGTTTTCTTCCAAGTTGAATCATTTGGATCATGTCTATAGAAGGATCACAGTCTTGAAAAGTTAGCAATGCATTGCTTTTCACAAATGCTGCCCAAGTACTTCCACCATTGTATGTTGTTATTTTGACTGTTTGATTATGTCACATTTAGGCACTCTGTTCGATCATTCCAATTCTGAAAGCTTTCTAGTTTAGAAATCCCAGCCGACTTTATGTGATACACTTATATCAGTAATGAAATTGTGCTTCCTTCAGTCACATCAAGTAACTTAACCATGCTGTTAACTCTGGCAGAATATTACAGCTGTGATCAAGAGCATGATCAAAATTCCCCAAAATGTCTTTTCTATCTATTTCCATGGTGTTTTTTTTCCAATTGGAGAGAAGGATATATATCAGTTTGCTTTGCAATTTTTTTTTTGTCTGATGTGGATGGGGACATAGAATTTCCTGAATTCAATACTTGCATACAACAAATATTAATAAAAACAGAGATAGTGAATGCATTTTTTCTGATCTTTCAAAAATTACTAGATTCCGAAAAGTTCTCATTGGAGTGGAAAACCAGAAATGTTACTTTGCTATTCAGGAAAGGAGAGGGACAGATGAAAAGGGACCTTAAATTAGTTAGACCAGTATCTGCCATCTTGCTTATTGCCTCAACAGGTCAACAGCGGGTGTGATCTTACTAATTGTCCACTTGTCTTTGAAGCACCTAGACAACAGCAGTCAGGCTGCTGTTCATTGATTACAGCTCGGTATTCAACACCATTGTCAACAAGCTTTGAAAACTGGGCTTCTGTACCTCGCTTTGTGTCTGGATGTTCAACTTCCTTACTGGAGGATCACTGTTAGTACACATTAGTAATAACATCTTCTCCAACAACAACCACCCCCCCTCCCCCCACTTGACATCAGCAAGACCATGGAACAAATTATGGAGTTCAGGAAGGAAGTCAGGAGAACACGCAGCAGTGCTCATTGAGGGGTCAGAGGTAGAAAGTGGGAGTAGCTTCTAGTTCCTGCCATCAACATTTCAGAGGATCTGTCCAGGGCCAAACACACTGATGCAGTAAAACAAAACATTTCATGACATACGTCAGTGATAATAAACCTGATTATGATTTTTATTTTGAAAATACTGTAATATTTTTATTGAAGAACATAGTAACAACATTTAGAAAATTATAGTGTCTCTCCTATGCTTTAAGTAAGTTGATGCAGTTAGAAGATAATGAATAACTTTTGCCTGATAGACCCTGAACTTTTTTACTGGCTTTGAAGCATACTTTTCCTTAGATGGCTGTTTTCAGACTTTCAAGGGGATGTTAAATTTCATAGTCATAGGCATAGAATAGTACAGCACAGGGAGAGGCTATTCTGCCTAAAATGTTGTGCCAAATCAGCTAACAAACAAATCAAAAACACCCAAACATTAATCCTGACGAAGTGCCTTGGCCCGAAACGTCGATGGGGCTTCTCCTTATAGATGCTGCCTGACCTGCCGTGTTCCACCAGCATTTTGTGTGTTGTTTCAAACATTAATCTCTCCAACCTACACAATATCCATATCCCTCCATCTTCCTTACATCCATATGCCTAGCCAAACATCCTGTAAAAGCCTCTAATGCATTTACCTCTGCCACCATACCAGGTATCCACCACTGAGTAAAAAAAACTTAACCCTCACATTCCCCTTGAAGCTACACCCCTCACCTTCAATGCATGCCTTCTGGTATCAGACATTTCAACCCTGGGAAACAGGTACTCCCTGTTTACTCTACCTATGCCTCTCATAATCTTATAAACCTCTATCAGATCTCCCTTCAGTCTCTGCTGCTCCAGAGAAAACAGCACAAGTTTATCCAGCCTCTCATGCTAGCGCATGCCCTCTAAACCAGGCAGCATCCTGGTAAATTTCTGCTGCACCCTCTCCAAAGCCTCATCGCCCTTCCTGTGGGGCGACCAGAACTGCATACAATACTCCAGATGTGGCCTAAGCAGAGTTTTAGAATGTTGCAACATAACTTTTTGACTTTGGGATTCAGTGCCTTGACTAATAAAAGCAAACATTCCACAAGCCTTCTTAACCACTTTATTGACCTGCATAGCCACTTTCAAAGACCTATGAACTTAGATCCCAAAATCTCTCTGCTCAGCAAATCTGTCTCCTTGTATTTGCCCTAACAAGGTGCAACACCTCACATTATTCTGGGTCAATCTCCATGCACCATTTCCTTACCCATATCTGCAAATGATCTGTATTGTGCTGCATTCTTTGCCAGTATTCTACACTATCCACAACTTCACTACTCATGGTATCATCCACAAACTTACCAACCTACTCATCTAAATTTTCATCCAGGTTAATTATATATATCACAAATAGCACAGAACAGATCCCCATTAATTACAGACCCCCAGCTCGAATGAGTCTCTTCAACCACTGCCCTCTGTTTTCTACGCACAAGCTGGTTCTGAATCCAAACAGCCAATTTGCTGTGGACCCCAGATATCTTAATCTTCTGGATTAGCCTCCCATGAGGGACTTCATCAAATGCCTTTCTAAAATCCATGTAGGCAACATCCATGGCCCTACATTCATCAATCTCTCTTGTCACCTCATCAAAAAATTCAATCAAGTTGATATTACTTGCCCTGCACAAAGCCATGCTAGCTCTCCCTAATTTGGCCATTGGTTTCCAAATGCTCAGATATCCTATCCTTAAGAATTTTCTCTAGCAATTTCCCAATGATTGACATGAGACTCATTGGCCTATATTTCCCAGGATTTTCCCTTGTTCCCTTCTAACATAGGGGTATAACATTAGCCACTAACCAGTCTTCCAAGAGCTCACCCATGGCTAGAGAAGACACAAAGATACTGGTCAAGGCCCCAGCAATCTTGTCTCTTGCCTCCTTCCATAACCTGGAGTAAATCTCATCAAGCTTAGGGGACATCCACCTTCATACTCATCTAGAGGTACCACACTTCCTTCTCCTTGACCTCTAAATGTCCCAACGTATCTATACAATCAGCATGAATCTCCTGGTCCTCCATTCTCTTTCCTTGGTAAATATTGAAGCAAGGTACTCATTAAGTACCTCACTTGCATTCTCCATACCCAAATGCTCCCCCCTTTATCATTGAGTGGTCCCTTATCCTCTTGCTCTTGATGTGTTGTATGTTTAGAATGCCTTGGGATTCACCTTAATCCTACTTGCCAAGAACTTTTCATGTCCCCTTGTTGCTTTCTTAATTCATTTCTTTAGGTCTTTTTTGGTTTCTTTATACTCCTTATCAGCTTCATTTAACCCTAACTTTCAAAGCTTTACAAATTTTGCGTTTTTCTTCTTGACTGAATTCATCACCTCTCTGGACATTCAAGGTTCCCTATTTTTCCATCCCTATCCTTGTTTTAACTGGAAGATACTTTTTCTGTACTCTGCGCAATTGATCTTTAAACATCTTCCACATGTCTTGCCAGAAATAAATGATGATCCCAATTAACTCTTCTTAGTTCCTGCCTAATGCCCTCAAATTTGCGCTACTCCCATTTAAAACTCTCCCACAAGGACCTATCCATATCCTTATCGGGAGAAGGAAACCTTTGCAAGTAAGGCCCACTCTCTTGTATGCTTTAGTGAAAGAGTCAATGAGAACTTGAAACTCAGTCTCCAAGAACTCAGATATAGAAATGATATCTGTGTGCTGCAGCTTGGATTATTTTGGTTCTATAGTGGGGTTTGTGTAGGTTAAACCACTGGCCATTGAGCTTGCTGATTACTTCCACTCAATGGGAAACTTGGAGGTGAGGTGAAGCATTCTGGTGAGAAAAATTGAATAATGTTTTGGGTTAAAGATGGACACTTTCTTGACATCTGTCTTCTTTGGGATAGGATCCATTGGCATAATAGCTTGTATGTCATTATGAGACATGGAGAAACATTTCTCTCAGCAGTCAAATTTGAGAAGGATGCTTCTCCCAAATGATGGTGTCAAGAACTTTAGTAAGATCAAAGAAAGGACTGTATAATGTTGGTGTTGCATTTCTTGTGATGTTTCTCTTGGCATTTTGTCTGCATTGCTATCTGGCAATGACCAGGTTCACCATGTCTCTAGATAGATAGAATCCACACTGCAAGTCAGGGATAGGACAGAGGTGATTGCTTTTAATGACATTTCCTGTGGCTGAGAGAAAATCCCTCGGATCTTGAAGATGGTCATTATTATACTAACTCTGAGGTGCTCTGACATCTTCTACCCTTATAAGATATGGAAAATGAGAATGTGGATTTATTGGTGAAATTTCTCTCTGCCAAGCTTTAAAACTTCAGCAGAGATATTACTTGCTCTAGAGATTTTAATTGACGTATGGCTTTTTTGTCACAATTGGCAGTGACAAGACCAGACTAATTGTTTGGTGTAGGATAGCATCAAGAATGTTTACATCATTGACAGAACACATTTGACTCCACCTTACACGAAACTATTCCTTCCAGTGGGGACTGATTATCTGCACTTAATATGTCTATGTTCATGATTTTGATTGGAAATCAGTGAAGGCCAACTACAGCCCAAACATCCAAGGTCCAATCCACTGACATCGGTTAACACATGGAAAATAGAATGCAAAATGTTGTTGCTAATGGAGTGTCACAGGGATTAGTGATGGGGCCTTAGCTTTTTTGTCTATGTTACTAAGTTACATGAAGCGACTGAAAGCTATCCAATTTGGTGGTGACACAAAGACAGGTGGAAAAATTGCAAGATGGACAGAAAGTCTCTGTAAAAAGATATAGGTTAAGGGGCAAAAACTAACAGTCGGTATAATGTATAGAAATATAAAGTCATCTACCTTGAAAGGAAGAACAAATTCTTAACTTAAATTGAGATTGGTGAATGCTTTTGGTCTGTTTATAGAGTAAATGCTTAGGAAGGCAAAGGTAATAATTTATTCTGAATGAAGAGTGCAGAATTAGGACTACAATTGTAGAAAATGTTTGTGATATCACATCTGGAATATTGCATCTGGCTTTAGTCTCCTCATTGAAGGAAGGATATAGTTTTGTTGGATGTACTGCAGATGATCTTCACTAGGTACATTCCTAAGCAGTTTGGGCACATACTTTCTGTATAGAAGAATTGGAGAAGATCTTACTGAAACATTTTATTGAGCTTGGCCTGTTTCATGGTGTGTAGTTATTTTCCCTTATGAGAGATGGTTTAGCAATAAGAAGTTTCCCATTTAATAACTGAGGTGAGGAGGAATTTCTTCTCTCAGATGCTGTCAACCTTTGTAATTTCCACCCCCAGAAAACCATGGAGGCTGAGTTTAGTAGATCTCAGCCTGAGATACACATCTTCTAATCTACAGTGGAATTAGGGTTTCTGGAGATAAGACAGGAAAGAGCAGTGGAGGTCAAGATTAGATCAACTATCTTGATGAATGATGCAGCAAACTAGAGAGACCAGGTGCCCCAATCCTGATCCTAGTGATTAAGTTCTAATGGTCTTTCTCTCCCTTTATACTTACTCTGTTCATTTAATTACTTATTCCTTCTACACTCAAAATTGATGCCTGGAAAATTCAGCCTACTAAAAGTGAACAGGAAGTGGTTTGATACATAGAATTTAGAAAAACATTACTGCTCTGGCAGCACATAATTAGCTCACAAGAAAGCTTGATGAGTTTGAACTGTATTCTAGTTCTCTGTGTAGATGCTCATCACATTTTACATGCCATGAAAGTTAACTGATTCAAGTAAAAATGCCACATGATGCCACAATTGCTGATATAGCTATTATTAAAAGGAAAATTTATCATATATAAAATCTTGCTTTGAGGTTCAAAAAAAAACCTTTTTTATGACAATTGCAATAAATTTACAGTCCTACTTCATTTTCCCATTGTGAAACTGATATGCACTTGATAACATGAGTCAAGAAACTTTAAAAAAATTTCTTATTGTACAATGGGAAAAGTAATGCCTACCTGTCCATTGACTTAGCACTGCGGGGGACCTCCCCTTGGTCATGGAATTTCTGAACAATATCCTATTTAAGAAGATTGCCGCATGGACTCAGATCAATAATTTCTGGCACACTGTCATTCTCTAAGCAACATATTGAGGTGCAATTGATCAAACAACAAAATGGTGAAGTACGCAGTTCTTGGTTTTAGTTTGATAGCTTGTCTTCTGTCTCAACCTCTGGAAAAATGTAATTTCGCAACTGGTGTAATAGAAATGATCATAGACATAACCGAGGAGTATCAAAAGGTATTTAAAAATTATCATGAATGTTAATTTTGATGGTTTTAAATTTGTTTACTTTAGTAAACTTGAAAATATAATTATTTTTCTTATTCTTTATTACAGCTAAGGGTTGTGGATGACAAAAAGGTACATTTTGTTTTTTAAAATAACTACTTTTCAGTATTGAAAATAGATTATGAAAATTACAACATTTGATATTTCATATAAAATAGATCAGTGAACATGGATTAATTTATCATTTAAAGTACAATGCCTGGATAGATTTCTTGATGGTAATAATAATTGTTTTCTTTGTCTTATTCAAAGTTAATACCGAAATTTGAAACCCCTGACATAAGTCTGGTAAGAAAAGTTAATGATTTCATTTTGAGTGTTTTTGTATTTTGTTTGTTCATAATTATTTTAAAAAATGTAAAATTCCAAAATAATGCATCCAGTTCAGGATCTTGACTGATTAATATTAACCAGTATAAATTTGTGATGAGTTATGTTTCATAAACAATTTATTAATGATTATCCACCTTTTAGTTTGTGCAAAATCCATTTAAGTCCTACAAGATGATCTGTGTATCTGCCAGCTAATCATGAGTAGCAATAAATAACTGTTACAGACATTAGATTCAGATAGGTAATTTTAAGCAAATCATAGGCAATTATGTAGGAAGATGGGTCGAGCCCCATAGAACTTTCTAAGCAATCTAAGAGGTTCTTTGAATACCACCTACAACCTCCTCAGCAGCCGTCCCCCAGTCTTGCTGCAGTCACTTGGGAAGCATAGCTTTGCAGTAGGAAGATAGGATTTGGATGCATGGAAGACAGACATTAATGAGTACATTTTTATGCTTGATTTCACTTATAGTTTTAAACTGGAATATTCAGTTTATGTTGTCTTCTATTTGGTGTTGTGAGGGAGGAAATGTAGTGCATAAGATTACTTTTTAATGCAAAACTCAAGATGCAGTTAGAAACATAGAAAACCTACAGCAAAGTACAGGCCCTTCGGCCCAGAAAGTTGTGCTGAACATGTCCCTACCTTAGAAATTACTAGGGCTACCCATAGCTCTCTACTTTTCTAAGCTCCATGTACCTATCCAAAAGTCTCTTAAAATACCCTATCGTATCTGCCTCCACCACCGTTGCTGGCAGCCCATTCCACGCACTCACCACTGTCTGCGTAAAGAACTTACCCTTGACAGCTCCTCTGTACCTACTCCCAAGCACCTTAAGCCTGTGTGCAGAGTTCACTCAATCTGTTTTCATAAGGCATGCTCCCCAATCCAGGCAACATCCTTGTAAATCTCCTCTGCACCCTTTCTATGGTTTCCACATCCTTCCTGTGGTGAGGTGACCAGAACTGAGCACAGTACTCCAAGAGGGGTCTGACCAGGGTCCTATACAGCTGCAACATTACCTCTTGGCTCCTAAATACAATTCCACAATTGATAAAGGCCAATACACCGTATGCCTTCTTAACCACAGAGTCAACCTGCACAGCTGCTTTGAGCATCCTATGGACTCAGACCCCAAGATCCCTCTGATCCTCCACACTGCCAAGAGTTTTACCATTAATAATATATCCTGCCATCATATTTGACCTACCAATACTATACTCCGCCATCATATTTGACCGGTATTATTTTTATTGCTCTAGGATTTGTGTTCACTGGACAGGTTAGCCAGGAAGAAGCTAGCAAGGATGCTTCTTGCTTTAATTTTCCTTCTTTTCATCCAAATGACCATCACATAGAAATCAGGGAGGAGGAATAAACAGGTCCTTTATAGAGGCTGGATAGATCGTACTGCTGGTGTACTTCATGCATCTGTTCTTGGCCCTCAATTGTGTACTATTACATAATCAAATAGTAAACACTAATTACAATGAATGATCAGAGGAGGGAAAGGAATATGTTTTAAATTTTGTCTTGGATAAGAAAATAGGAGCAAGGGAATGTTGTCATGAAGACATTGTAATTATCCAATAAGATATGAATAGATTGAGTAAATGAACAAAAACCTGGTAAAGGTGCTTAACGTTGGAAAATATGAAGTCATGAAATGGTAAGAAGAGTTAAAAGGTAGATTGTATTCTAAATGGAGAGACTGGATGTTGATTAGGGGTAGTAAGCATGGTTTCATGCATGGGGGATGTTGTCTGATGTAATGGCACTTATATGCCGGACCCTCTGATAACATCAAGGAATTTAAAGTTGCTGACTCTCTCCATTATTGATCCCTGAGGAGGACTGGCTCATGGACCTTCAGTTTCCTCCTCCTGATGTCAATAATCAGCTCCTTGGTCTTGCTGAGTGAGACGTTGTTGTTGTGGATTTTCAGTCTCCCTCCTATATGCTGATTCATTGCCACCTTTGATTTGGCCAACAACAGTGGTGGTGTCACAAACTTATCTATGGCATTGGAGCTCTGCTTAGCCTCGCAGTCATAAGTATAAAGTGAGTAGAGCAGGGGGTTTAGCACAGAGAATGTTTAACTTACAAGGATGTTACCAAAACTCATTAGAAAGAAGACTGAGGGGTGATCTCTTTGGTGGGGGGTATATACTGTAAAATCATGGGGAACATAAAAAGGATATACCATCTCTTTCTTATGATTGAGAGATCAAAACCTAGAGGAAATAGTTTGAAAGTTAGAGGTGAAAAGTTTAACAAGAACATGAAGGACAATGTTTTCACACAGTAGACGGTAGATATATGGAAGAGAAAATTTGAAATCAGCAAAAATCCTTTACAATCTATCTTTTCCTGTGATATCCAATTCTGGTATTGCAGACGAATGAGGTACATTGAATCTAGGTTTTCTGGTGTATAAACCACAAAAAGTCAACCAGGAAGTGAGGAAAGCAAATTACATTTTTGTTTTCATTGGAGTTTTAAGAATAAAAAGCGACCCTATTCAAACGTTAGCTAGCTGACAGTGTAGATGTTGAGATGTGACCACTAGTGGGACAGCCTTGAATAAGAGAACATAAATACAAGATAAGGGGCATCATTTAAAGCTAAGGTACAGAGAAATTTTACTTTTCCGGATAAGAATCTCTGTAAGATGTGAATATCGGTAATTCTCTTCCCCTGAGGATGATCGAGGCCAGCACATTAGAAACATTTAAGTTGGAGATAGATGAATATTTGAATGATCCAAGGATATTGGCAATTGACATGGAAGAGTTGAGGCCAGCATGAGTCTTGTTTGTATTGTATGCCTGGCAAATCTTGAGCACTCTGATTGTTTTCTTGTGCTTTTTTTCCCCTTATTCCCTTATTCTCTTTTGTTGAAAGCCCTTGTTCTTTGTGCTTTCACCATTTTGCAGTTGCCAGCAGTTCCATTTACATAGTGTGAGAGTCTGCAGAAACCAGTGGGTCAAAGTCCACCTTGCTGTTCACTGTACTGCATAATAGAAAGCTCCCCAGAACAGGTTTGATGGTGAAAACACTCTTCAGTTTGCCAGAGGTTGGCTCTATTATGCAGTCAATGTATCGGTATTGTACACGTTTGTGTTCCACAGTCCTCTGTTGTATCATCAATGGCTGGCTCTTGTATTGCAAGACTGAGGGAGGAGCAGTGCCTCCAATTGCCTTTATACAGGGGTCTGTGGGAGGAGCCACAGGAGTAGTCAGCAGGGGGCCGTGTCCAGACAGGTATATGTAGTTCACCACACAGACAAAAAACAGTTAAGGGCCATTTACTTTTTTGTCTTTCTCCAGCTTGCAAATGGTGGTCTGCTTTGTCAAATTTTCCTGTATTCCAAAGCAAATGTCTGTTGGTACACCTGATGCTTGGGAACCTCTGACTGAGGCAGAAAATTTGAAATCAGCAAAAATCCTTTACAATCTATCTCTTCCTTTTGAATTTCCCATCTTAAATCACTCACAAAAGGTATCTATCATTTCTGGAATCATAGCAACACAAAGATAAATTTATTAGATACAAACTAATAAATGGAAAATGGTCCTTTAAAATCCGTGTCCTCCTTATTAAAAGAATAGAGTTTCCTCTCTAACATGATTGGTGCTGTCCTCAACCACATCTCCTCCATTTGTCACATATCTGCCCTCATCCCATCCTCTTGCCACAATGACAGGAATCACATTCATCTTGTCCTCACAAGCCTCTGAATCCAGCACATCATTCTCTGTAACTTCACCATTTACAAAGGGATCTTACCACTAACCACGTCTTTCTCTTCTCCACACTCTCTGCTTTCCATAGGGATCACTCTCTATGTGACTCCCTAGTTTACTAGTCCTTAGTCCCTCCCCACTAGCTTCCTCTTGGCACTTATCCTTGCAAGTGGGACCAGAGCTCAAACTGCCCCTGCACCCTTTCTTATACCATTCAAGGCCCCAGACAGTTCTTCCAGGTTAAGCAACAACTCGCCTTTTGGAATCATTCACTGTATCTGGTTCTCCCAGTGCGGCCTCCTATACATTGCTAAGACTCAAAGTAAAATGAGGGACCACTATGCCAAGCGCCTTTGCTCGATCTGCCTCAAAAGACAGGACTTCCCATTCCCATTCTGACATGTTCATACATGGCATCCTCTTTTCCCAGGAAGAGGCCACTCTCAGGTTGGAGGAGCAAAACATTATATTCTAGCCTCCAATCTAAGGGCATGATCATCGATTTCTCTAACATGGTAAATTTGCCCCCTTCCCCCTTCTGCCATTCCAAATTGTGGTTCCTCTCTCATCCTTTCCCTTCTCCTTATCTGCCCACCACTTCCCTCTAATGGCCCTCCTCCTTCCCTTTCTTTCATGGCTTACTGTCTTTTGCTGTCAAATTTCTTCTTCTTCAGCCCTTTATCTCTTTCACCTGTCTCCTCCCAGATTTTTACTTCATACCCCTATCCCACTCTCCCACCCCTCAACTGGTTTCACTTATCACTTGCCAGCTGGTACTCCTTCCCTTCCCTTCACTTTCTTATTCTGCCTTCTGCCTCCTTCATTTCCAGTCCCGATGAAGAATCTGAGCCCAAAATGTTGAATGTTTATCCGCCTCCATTGAAGGTGCCTGACTTACTGAGTTTCTCCAGTGTTTTGTGTGTGCTCCTCTTAAATTCTGTTGGTTGAGAGACTGTGCTCACCTCATTTTCAATTGTATGAAATTTTCAGAGCTTGTTGGCTGGTGTAGTGAACTAAAGAATGGTGGCACCAGCATCAAATTAACATTGTATGCTGCATTGTGTCTTTAATTGATTTTTCTGAGGAGTTATGCAGATAGCCACTATGTAAATACTAAAATCATCACTAAATGGCATCAGTATGATTCAATGCACAAATGTTGGTACAAACACGATATTGAGTCTTGAAGGCAACCATTGTGGAAGTAATAACAATGAGATGATGTTCTTTTTTTGTCCGAATAGCTTTAATTTTAATACAACAATTTTTGAATAATATTTGTTTTTTGCCTCTGTTAAGTTACACTGGTCCAGCCTAGATCCTTTAAAAATGCTTACCCACTCCCAATCTACCTGCCATTCATCATATTGTTTGCATCTGCCTGTTGCAATGAAAGGAATAAGATTTTATCTCCGAGGATAGTACATCAATAATAATTCACGCATAATCAAAGAGAGAATTATCAGAACTCTCCAAAGACGTCTATTCTTTGAATCAAGAATCATCACAATGGGCCTGCCAAGGGCCTAGTTAATTTGACATTTTAAGTTTCAAGAATCAGTTTAAAACACCCGAAATAGTGTTAGTTGTTCTGTGGATCCCTTCTGAAGACAACATATACTGTACCAGTATAAGATTATTGGTACACAGTTATATATATTGCAAATGTAAATATAAAATATATTTTCCAAACAGTACAGGAAACAAGATATGACAATAACTCTGCAATTAAATGCCAAAAATATGCATCCAAAAAATGACAAATATGTCTGTGTGATTCCTGGAGAGCTATAACAAGTTCAAAATTTTACCCCAGGGGTTGCTATGAGAGAAGTTTAAATTCTATGAGAGTTTAAATTCTCTATCTCCTTACCAAAGGTAAAGTGGAATCTGAAAATCCCAGGATTTCTTGATCATGGACTGACGGTAATGATGCTGTAAAGTTCTATAATTAAAAAATTATACTCTTCCCACATTGCTGCAAAAAAAGCAAGTTAACTAACATAATAGACAATCCTTGGAGAATCAGGTTGCTAATTTAAGAACGTTTGTTACAATTAAGATCCCACATTTTTAAAAATATAAATCCTGCTGTAGCATAATTCCTCTGATTGTTCGTTCTTAAGTAACGCAGGTTATTCTACTATTATTTCATTCATCAGGAAGGGGAGCATAGGGTACGAAGCCCAAAAATAAGTGAAGTATGGGGAAGTTACTTATCTATTTAGAAACCAGACCAGATCATAATTTTAAGGCAAAACTTAAAAATTATATATATCTAAAGTAACATGTGAGATACTTTAGGTGACTTTTGATATTCATTAATTTTCCTCCATGGTAAAAATGCTTCATCCTTTCAGACATTATTTCCAGCTTCAACCAGTGCCAAGTCAGTATTAGTACAGCTATCAATCCAAAAATGACCTTAGTTCTTAATTTTAATAGTCCTTCATACTATTTTCAGATAATCTGGAGGAGTTGTGGGAAAAATAAAGTGAAATTTATACAAGAATCATGGTTGCTGTGAAGGAAAATCTTGCCTGACAAATCTGTTAGAATTCCTTGTGCAAGTAACAAGCAGAATGGATAAAGGAGAGGCAATGGATGTCATTTACATAGATTTTCAGAAGGTATTTGATAAAGTGCCACACATGAGGCTGCTTAGCAAGATAAGATCCTATGGCATTACAGGAAATATACTGGCATAGATAGAGAAACGGCTGACAGGCAGGAGGCAGTGAATGGGAATAAAGGGGGCCTTTTCTGTTTGGCTGCCAGTAGTATTCCTCAGGGGTCAGTATTGAGACTGCTACTTTTCACATTGTTTGTCAATAGTTTGGATAATGAAATTGATGGAAAAAAATGCTAAGCCTTCATAAGACTCCAGTCGGGCTGCATTTGGAGTACTATCAACAGTTTTTGGCCCCCCATATCTCAGAAAGGATGTGCTGTCATTGGAGTTAGTCCAGAGGAAGTTCTCAAGGATCATTCCGAGAATGAAGAGGCTAACATATGAGGAGTGTTTGGCAGCTTTGGGCCTGTACTCATTGGAATTCAGAAAAATGCAAGGGAATCTCATTGAAACCTACCCAATGTTGAAAGGACTAGATAGTGGGGGTGTGGAGAGGATGCTTCCTATGGTGGGGGGGTATCTAGTACTAGAGGGCATAGCCTCAAAATTGAGGGATGACTGTTTTGAACAGAGGTAAGGAGGATTTTTTTTTTTAGCCAGAGAGTAGTGACACAGACTGCAGTGAAGGCCAGGTGTGTAGGTATATTTAAGGCAGAAGTTGATCATTTCCTGATTGGTCAGGGCATCAACAGATATGGTGAGAAGGCAGGTATATGGCGTTGAGTGGGATCCGGCATCAGCCATGATAGAATAGAGAGCAGGCTCAATGGGCTCAGTGGCCTAATTCTGCTTATATGTCTTATGGTCTTACACACATGTTCAGGTTTAATTAAAATACAAAATACAACTTAGTTTTTGATCCTGGTGCTAATATAGTGTCATGTATCCAGTTCAGTAATCTGCACTACTCAGTCAACTGGCATCTGATTACATGTTACTCTGGTACAATGCTTGCAATGTTGCAATGAATATTGATACATCTATTAACAATTATTGTACAAGCAGTACAGAAACGAAACACCATTAAAGGCAGTACCGTTTATCAACAGCCAAATTTGAAGCTGGTATTGACAAAAAAAACTCAAGTTATACAAAATGCACATTTCATATGAAAAATCTCTCTTCTCTTTTGAATTTTCTAGATGAACTGCAGTCATATTGCTTTCGCTTGCTTTAAAAAGGAGATGGCATATGTTTCTGACCAATATTCCAAATTAAAGACAAATTATAATACGTGGTTTCAAGAAGTGGTAAGTGTTTTAATTTGAGATAACTTGAAATTCAATAGATAGTAAGAACCATATAAATTAAAATGCGTGAAATGTTATAAAGTGCTTTAAATAGTTTCATATTTTTCAGCACACAAAAGAAACACCTGTCACCATATCCTCATTGTCTTCTATAAATACCAAAGAATATATCAATTAGCTTGCATTTTTATACTTAAATTTTTGAAGCTGGGACTTGAACTGACAACTCATCAAATATAAACTTAGACAATAAGCATGTCTGAAGTAAAAAGAGTTTACTTATACGAGCATCAGTTAACTAAGTGTTAGTATTTTGACTCCATTGCAAAGTTATCGAATTGTGAAAGCCACATCAAACCTACATAATGCACAATAGTGATTAATTCTCCACATGGCCATATTTGGAGTAATACCTGGATTATTGTTCCTCATGGACAATTGTTTAAGAAATTTGCCTGGCATTTGGTGTTATTAACAGTGAATTATGTTTTGTTATATCTTTGACTACATGTGATGAATCATGTCTGTCAAATTAACTGATTGATTCACAAATTTTGCAGTTAAATAGTTCAAGAATATGTCAGAATTGCGTTTTTGGAAAAAGCCATCAAAATATTTTGACATCCAAGGTAAGCCAAGCATTTTCTTCACTAACTAAATTTATTTAATAAAATCTCTTCTATCAACCCATAGAAGGGATAACTGCACAATAAACCAGTTGGAATTTCTCCTCCATGGTTTCAAGTAAACATTGCTTATCACTTGTGGCACGTGGCCTGTGGCTAAGGCTTTGGTCTAGTGATCAAGCCTAGTTCAAGCCTTAGCTGAGGCAGCGTGTTGTATCCTTGAGCAAGGCACTATCACACATTGCTCTGCGACGACACTGGTGCGGTGCCAAGCTGTATTGGCCTAGTACCCTTCCCTTGGACAACATCAGTGGCGTGGAGAGGGGAGACTTGCAACATGGGCAACTGCTGGTCTTCCATACAATCTTGCCCAGGCCTCAGTCAACAACGAAATTGATGGACAGCCGAAGAAGAGCTTATCACTTATTCAAAGCTCAATTTGTCAAATTCAAACGTTTGTTAAATAGGCTAGATTTCCCAAATTCAATGGTAACGTTGTCTTAAATAATGCGGTATCTACTCATGATATATCAAGCAGTAGTAAATCAAGGCTATGAGACTTGCTGTGTTGTCTAGAAGACATTTAGCCACGTATCTGGGAAGCTTTTTCAGTTTTGATCCACTATGGGTAGTTTTCTGATTTATAAACTCGGTGAGTTGTTTAAGAGTCGTAGAAGTAATTGTAGAGGTCATTAGTCCTATCTTTGCATGAATGGAGGTGCGAATTGTTGTGGGACATTAGGATTGCATTGTAAGAACAGAGGGTTGTGTTGTACCCCACCCCCTCTATCCAGGGATGGGTTTTCCAGTTTGATAAAGATGGTTCTTTAACCTCTCTTTCAAACCACCTGTCTTCCCTGTGCAAAGTATGCACATTGCTGTCATCAACAGAGTGTCACTTGTCTTTTATGTTTACACCCAAACATAAACAGAGCAATATTGTATATGCTATCCAATGCAATGAAAACTGCACAGATCTGTAAATTGGCAAGACAAAACAATCACTTCACAAACAGATGGCCAACATAGGAGGGCTAACACCTCATGTCAAGACTCAGCTGTTTACAGCTAAAGGACAAGGGGCACTACTTTGATGTTGATAATGTGCACATTTTGGACAGTGAGGACAGGTGGTTTGAAAGAGGGGTTAAAGAAGCCAGCTTTGTCAAACTCAAAAACCCATACCTGAATAGAGGGGTTAGAGTACAACACCACCCCTCTGTTCTTACAATGCAGTCCTAACATCTCTATCACAACAGTTTACACCTCTATTTATGCAAAGGTAACACTAACGACCCTCTCATTATCTCTATGACTCATAAGGACCCTGATGTGATTACTATACCTTTAAACAACTCACAAAGTTTTTAAGCCAGAAAACTACCCAGCATGGATCAGAACTGAAGAAGCCTCTTGGATGAGCAGCAAAATCTCTTTTCAAACAACCCAGCAAGTCCAGTTGCCTTGATTTACTACTGCTTGATATCCAATGACCTAGATGATTGAGAACATTTATAGGTGTACTCATTGTAGATTCTAGTTTTACTTTATAAAGGTAGTCTGTTGGGAACAAATGTTAAAGAAATCAGAATGAGCATCTTAATCAATATTTTACAAAATCTGCAGATGAGTTTTCTAACATTAAAAACTGTTCTTATTGCAGCTTGATATGAGTGGATGTGCAGGAATATCACTCACACAGCAATAAAAACACAAAATAGCAATTAACTCTCTTAAATCAAAACTGATCAATTGAAATGATTTGATGGTGTTTATGCAGCAAACTCCCATTTTTCCGTTTCTTGTTTTAATTAAATTCAATCACTGGAATGATTAATATTTATGGCATGAAATATTTAAATAATGAAAATTGGTTCATAAAAATTGCATACTACTCACAATGAATCATTCAATCATTGCCTAGGTTCATTATGATTAAAAAAACTTCAACATACAAACAGCATTAGTTTTGATAATAATTCATTAGCAACTTAATAAATCACAACTCCAACAAAATAACAATCAAATTGCCAGAAAATTTAATGTATTAAAACACCTGAGAGTTTCTATGTTCACAGAAGATCAAGTGTATTTTTTATGATACACTGTGTGGGAGGGAGGAGGTACACCATAGCCTTCGATATTCTTAACCACTTATTATAACAGCCTTCAAAATGGGTATAATAATACATTACTGATTTATTCGTTTATATCCACAATTTTGTTTAAAGTTTATTGTGTGCGATATAAAATCCAAATTTTATACTTTTTTCAATTTTCAATTAATTCTACAGTATACTAGTTTCCTCAGAAACTTGTTACGCCAGCATTACAATTTAAAGAGGGAAAAGCCAATCATTATCTTACATCCTAACTGCTTTCAGTTTGCTGTGCTGCAGTTGTACCTGTAAGCATAATTTTGAATATGAACATAAAAGTTGACCAAAACCCTCAGCTAAATAATTTGCTAATACTGTACACACTTTGAAGGTTTTGTACATAAAAGATGATTATTTGGGCAGTCAATTACAGGACAGTTAGACTTACCAATGGACTGCCACAATCTTTCTTTTCTCATAATCAAAGCAGTAAGATTTGATAGTTAATATTGTCACACATAAGACACACAATCTTACAGATTTTTGCTGTTACATCTGTATTTCATTAATGGCACATTCCAAAACAAGACCATGTAGATCAAATATTAAAAGTCCTCTGTAAACTATCAAATATTTCAAATGTTTATAAGAAAAGGAAACATGCAATAACAACCAGTTCAGATAAGAAGAGGAAAAGAATAAATTAAAGTTGGACATTTGTTAGAAACTATATCAGTAAATGTTATTATGCATTGATAATGATTTGAAATTACTTGTGCATAAAGGATCAAATTTTGATCTTTCAGGTTGAGGCTCAAAGTGTTGAAAAGTCTGAATGTACTCGTTGCAGTAAAAATGAAAATATCAAGGAATTCCTGGTAAAGCTCCGACGTTCATTTCAACAAGTGAACAGGAATTGCATGCACAGGCATAATTATTAATTTAATTTTCTAATTGTTATTCTGTTTCGTAAATTATATATTTTCAACCATTTAATAAAATTGTATTTAGTTTTCCAGAAAAAAACTGTTTCTTTGTTTTGTTTTGTTTTATTTAAAATCTTGGACTATTAGGTTGAAGTTTCTATTATAAGTAAAATTACATTGGCAATGGAATTTAACAACTTATAAGGATAGAGCAACTTAAGGTCACAAATCCTACTTGCTTATATTTTTAATTATTAACTTAAATCTAAATAATTATATGGTAAGATTTATCATCCTTGTATATTTTTATTATAAGTGATGTCTCTAGACTATTGTGTGTTGCTATTCAATATGGCAAGTCACAAGGATGGAGATAGCAATAAAACATACTTTATTGAAGGTAGTAAACACCCCACAAACACCAGTGACTAATACAACAACTTATCAAAGATATTATATGATAGACACACTCATATATATTTTTCCATACAGGTAAATCTCATGCAAATCACAAACATTTATCAAAATACACCAGAAGCTAATTAATTAGGCAATTATTTATGGGGATGTATATCCTTATTTCTTAAATTTGAGCAAATTTTATTATTATTGGACCATAAACTCTACCCCATAAAATATATTTAATGTCTCTTGATAACTACCGATAAAGTCTCCAAATAAGCTAAATATGTTTGAAACTAATCTCTCATTCTGTACACAAATTGTTACTTTAGGTATACATAACTGATAATTACATAATTTAAAAAAGTGTCAATTGTAACACAGGCCAATAGCATATTAGCAACTACAGCCATTAAGAGAAGGCTTGTTAGAGCTGGTTGTGGTTGAGCCCACTAGAGGAATGCAAATTCTGGGAGGGGTGTTATGTAATGAACCAGATTTCATTAGATAACTTAAGTTAAAAAAAAACTTAGGAGACAGTGATCATGATATGACAGAATTCAGGCAGTTTGAGAAGGAAAAAACAAAATTAGATGTTTCAGTATTACAGTGTAGTAAAGGGAATTACAGAGGCATGAGAGAGGAGCTGGCCAAAGTTGATTGGAAGGGGACACTAACAGGGATGTTTGCTGAACAGCAATCGTTAGAGTTTCTGGGAGCAGATTGGAACACACAGGGCTGTTACATCCCACAATGAAGAAGTATCTAAAGGGAGGATGAGGCAACCGTGGAAGAGAAGGGGAGTGAAAAACAACATAAAAGCAAAAGAGAGGGCAAATAACATAGCAAAAGTTATTGGGAACGTAGAGATGGAGAAGCTTTTAAAGATCAACAGAAGACAACTAAAAGACCTAAAAGAGAGAAAGGATGAAATATGGCAAGCTAGCCAATAATATAAAAGAGGAAACAAAAAGCTTTTTTAGATATGTAAAGAGCAAAAGAGAGGTTAGAGTGGATATCAGACCTTTGGAAAATGACACTGGAGAGGTAGTCATATGGGACAAAGAGATGGCAGATGAACAAATATCTTGCATTAGTCTTCACTGTGGAAGACGGACTTCACCAGTTTAAGATGGTGCTGGTGAAACACAGAAATGACCTATCGGCAGAAAACAAAGCTACTAATTACTTTATTAATCTCACTTTTTCTGGAAAACAATCATTGCAATCAATAGCCTGCAACTCTCCTTTTGGAGTTGAGCTTAAGAAATGCCTGTATGTCCTGATATTTTTATGAGTGTGAACTGAAGTCTTGATGGTACAGGAAGGCTGCGGTGTGGCGTAGTGTGTACAGGCTGAATTGAGGGAGTAGGGCATGGGACAGAGAACAAGGAAGGAGGAAGATGTTTGACCAATATAAGCGCTGGGCCAGATAAAAAAGGTCAGGGTGTCAGGGATGGAGGAGAGGGGTGAGCTGGTGTTCAGCCCACTGCTCAACAAGGTTTACTTGTCTCTGCACCGAACTGAAGCTGTGACCTGCAATTAATAGGTTCTGGACCAGCTGCAGTAATGACTGACTTTGTGGCCAAGTGTCAGGAGGCAGAAGTGAGTGTCACTTCTGTTACTAAGGAGAAAGTGCTTGGGAAGCTGAAAAGACTAAAGGAAGATAAATCATCTGACCCGATAGACTACACCTCAGGGTTCTGAAAGAATTTACTGAAGAGACTCAGGACGCATTGCTAATGAGTTTTCAAGAATCACTAGATTCTGGAATGGCTCCAGGGGACTGGAAAATTGCAAATGTCAGTCCACTCTTTAAGAAGGGAGGGAGGCTTAAGAAAGGAAATTATAGGCCAGTTAGCCTGACTTCAATGTTGGAGTCTATTATTAAGGATGAGGTTTTGGGTACTTGGAGGCACATGACAATATAGGCCAAAGTCAGCAAGAAGAAATTTTGGTTGACAAATCTGTTGCAAGTCCTTGAAGAAATAACAGGTGGAATAAACAAAGGAGAGTCAGTGGATGTTGTTTATTTGGATTTTCAGAAACCTTTGAAAAGGTGCTGTACATGAGGCTGCTTAACAAATCAAGAGCTGATAGTATTACTGGAAAAATGAATGGATAGAAGATTGGTTGACTGGCCGGAGACAAGAAGTGTGAATAAAGGGGTCCCCAATTACTAGTAGTGTGCTGCAGGGGTCAGTGTTGGGACCACTTCTTTTCATGTCATATGTCAATGATTCAGATGATATATATGATGGACGTGGCTAAGTTTGTAGATGATATGAAGCTAAGTGGAGGCACAGGTAGTTTTGAGGAAGCAAGGAGTCTGCAGAATGACTTAAACAGTTTGGGAGAATAGTCAAAGAAGTGGCAGATGGAATATTGTGTAGGGAAGTGCATGGTTATGCATTTTGGTAGAAGGAATAAAGGCATGCACTATTTTCTAAACGGGGAGAAAATTCAAGTATCAGAGGTGAAACGGGTCTTGGGAATCCTCATGCAGGATTCCCCAAAAGTTAACTTGCACTTTGAGTTGGGGTGGTAAGGAAGGCAAACGTAACGTTAGCATTCATTTTGCGAGGACTGGAATACAAAAGCAAGAATAGTGCTGAGGCTTTATAAAACATTGGTCAGACTGCACTTTAAAGTTCAAAGTAAAATTTATTATCAGAGTACATATATATCACCTCTTACAACCCCAATGTTCTTTTTCTGTGGGTATACTTAGCAAATCTATAGAACAGCAACTAACCAGGATCAATGGATGACAAACAGTGCAAATGCAAATATAAATAAATAGCAATAAATAATGAGCATGAAATAACAAGATAAAGAGTCCTTAAAGTGAGACCATCAATTGGGGGAGTATTGTAAGCAATTTTGCAGCTCTTATCTAAGAAAAGATGTGCTGGCATTGGAGAGAGTCCAGAGGAGGTTCACAAGATAATCCTTGGAATGAAAGGGTTAACATATGAGGAGCGTTTGATGGCAATGGGTGTGGAAGAATGAGGGGTGATCTCAATTAAACCTATCAAATATTGAAATGCTTAGATAGAGTGAATGTGGAAAGGATGTTTCCTATAGTAGAAGAGTCCAGGACCAGAGGGTACAGCCTCAGAATAGAGGGACATCCATTTAGAACAGAGATGTAGAAAAATTTATTTAGCCAGATGATGGTGAATCTGTGGAATTCATTGCAACAGACCGCTATGCAGGCCAAGTCATTGGGTATATTTAAAGCAGAGGTTGGAAGGATCCTGATTATCCAGGGCATCAAAGTTTACAGGGAGAGGCAGGAGAATGGGGCTGAGAGGGATAATAACTAGGCCATGATGGAATGGTGGAGCAGACTTGATGGGCCAAATGGACTAATTCACTTATTGTATGCTTTACAGTCTTATGATCATTAAAGCCAAAAATCAGTAAATATATTAAGCAGAGATATCATTTTTCATTTTGACAACAAAGTGTGGTTGCAGGAGACAAGACCGGCTATGGGATTGCTTCGAGTCAGTTGACTGGGCCGTGTTTAAAGACTCATCTAGGGATCTGAATGACTACACCATGGTTGTAATGGAGTTTATTAAAACAGCTCTACATGAGTGTGTCCCAACTAAATCATTCAGAGTCTTCCCCAATCAGAAGCCCAGGATGAACCATGAGTGCTGAAATCTGCTGAGAGCAAGATCAGAGGCATTCAAGTCTGGTGACCAAGAAAGTTACAAGAGGTCCACGTACAATCTCTGGAAAGCCATCTCACGGGCGAAGTAGAAATTCCAAACCAGACTTGAATCAACAAAGTATGATTGACAATTGTGGCAGAGCTTGAAAGCTATCACCTCTTATAAATTTAATTCAAGCAACATAGGCGACAATAGGGTTTCGCTTCCAGATGAACTCACTTACTTCTATGCTTGACTGTAAAAGCATAGAGGAACGATCATGAACTCCCACATCCCCTGATGATCCTATGATTACAGTCACTGAAGCGAATGTGCGAGCTGCTTTCAGGAGGGTGAATGTAGGAATATCAGCCAGCCCATACAGGGTACCTGGCCACATACTAAGGACCTGTGCTGATCAACTATCTGTTGTGTTCACTGAGATCTTTAAAATTTCACTTCAGCAGTGTGTGGTATCCACCTGCTTCAGGTAGACTTCAATTATACCAGTGCCCTGGAAGAGCACGGTTACCTTCCTCAATGACCATCTCCCTACAGCACTTATATGCACAGTGATGAAGTGTTTGAGAGGTTGGTGATGAAACATATCAACTCCTGTCTGAGAAGCAACTTAGACCCCCTCCAATTTGCCTACTAGAGCAACAGTTCCACACATATGTCATCTTATTGGCTTTTCACTCAACCCTGGAACATCTGGACAACAAAGATACATAAATCAGATGCACTATTGACTACAGCTCAGCATTCAATGCCATCATCCTCTCAAAACTAATCGATAAGCTTCAAGATCTTGGCCTCAATACCTTCTTGTGCAATTGGATCCTGGATTCCTTCACTTGCAGACCACAGTCAGTTTGGATTGGCAATGACATCTCCTCCACAATTTCCAACAGCACAGGTGCACCACAAGGCTGTGTGTTTAACCCCCTGTTCTAATCCCTTTACACTTATGACTTTGTGGCTAACCACAGCTCCAAAGCCATTTTTAAGTTCGCTGCTGACACCACTGTCATTTGTTGAATCAAAGGTGGTGATGAATCAGCACATAGGAGGGAGTCTGAAAATCTAGCTGAGAGGTGTCATACAACTGCCATTCCCTCAACGTCAGCAGGACCAAAGAGCTTATTATAAGACCGTAAGACCATAAAGCATAAGTGCCATTTAGCCCATTGAGAACGCTTTGTCATTTCATCATGGCTGATCATGGATTCCATTCAACTCCACAGACCTGTGCTCTCACCATATCCTTTGATGCCCCGACCAATCAAGAATCTATCAAATTCTGCTTTGAATATATCCATGGATTTGGCCTCCACCACAGTCTGTGACAGAGTATTCCATAGATTCAGCACTCATTGGCTGAGAAAGTTCCTCCTTACTTCTGTTCTAAAAGGTTGCCCCTCAGTTTTGAGGCTATGCCCTCTAGTTTGAGAAACCTCCACCAGAGGAAACATACTCTCCGGATCCACCTTATCTAGTTCTTACAACATTCGGTAGGTTTGAATAAGACCCCACATATTCTTCTGAATTCCAGTAAGGCCCAAAGATTCCAAACACTCATCATATGTCTAAGTTGTCTAAGTCCTGCTGCAATCACATTGTTTCCTCGGCACTACCTACTCCTCCACCTACCTTCATATCATCCTCAAACTTTGCCACAAAGTTATCAATTCCACTATCTAAATCATTGACAAACAACGTGAAAAGTAGTGTTCCCAATAATGCCACATGAGGACCCCCCCCCCCCCCCCCCCCCCCGCCAGTCACTGGCAGCCAAGCAGAAAAGACTGCCTTTACTCCCACTCGCTGCCTCCTGCCTGTCAGCCATTCCTCTATCCATGCCAGTATATTTCCTGTAACACCCTAGGACTTTATTTCTTTAAGCAGCTTCACGTGAGCAACTTATCAAATGCCTTCTGAAAACCTATGTAAATGACAGTTGCCTTTCCTTTGTCCACCCTGCTTGTTACTTCCTCGAAAAATTCTAACAGATTTGTCAGGCAAGATTTCCCTTTACAGAAAACAAGCTGATTTTGACCTATTTTGACATTAGTCTCCAATTACCCGAAAACTTGTCCTTAATAATGGACTCCAAAGCTTTCCAAACCACCGAGGTTAGACTAACTGGCCTATAATTTCCTCTCTTTTGTCTTCCTCCCTTCCTAAAGAGTGGGCTGACATTTGCAATTCTCTAGTCCTCTGGGACCATGCCTGAATCAAGTGATTCTTGAAGGATCATGACCGATGTATCCATTATCTCTTCAGCAATCTCTTTCAGGACTTTGGGATGTAGTCCATCTGGTCCAGGTGACTTATCCACCTTAAGATTTTTCATTTTGCCTGGCACCTTTTCCTTTGTAATAGCAATGGCACTCATTCCTGCTCCCTGACACCATGCACCTCTAGCATACAGTTAGTGTCTTCCATAGTAAAGACTGAAGCCAAGTACTTCTTAAATTATTCTGCCATTTCTTTGTCTCCCATTACTACTTCACCAGCATCATATTCCAATGGTCCAATATCCACTTCCACCTCCCTTTCACTCTTTATATAACTGAAAAAACTTTTAGTATCCTGCTTTACATTATCAGCTAGTTTGCCCTCATATTTCATATTTCCCTTCTTATAGCTTTTTTAGTTGCCTTTCTTTTTGGATTTTAAAAGCTTTCCAATCATTTAACTTCCCATTCACTTTTTCTACCTTGTATGCCCTTTCCTCAGCTTTTATGCAGTCTTTAACCTCCCTTGTCAGCCATGGTTGCCTAGCCCTGCCATTTGAGAATTTCTTCTTCTGTGGGACATATCTATCCTGCATCTTGAGAATTATTCCCAGAAACCTCAGCCACCTCTGTTCTGTCATTATCCCTGCCAGTATTTCCCTCCAATCTACCTGGGCCAACGCCTCTCTCACGCTTCTGTAATTCTCTGCATTCCTCTGCAATACTAATACTTGTGACTTGTGCTTCTCCCTCTCAAACTGCAGTATGAATTCAATCGTATCATGATCACTGCCTCCTAAGAGTTCCTTTCCGTTAAGCTGACTAATATAATCGGGGTTATTACACATTGTTAGAGATTTCAGAGAAATAAACCAGAGGTCTATGAGCCAGTTCTCATCAGAGGATCAGAGGAGAGGGTTAGCAACTTTAAATTCTCAGGTGTTATTATTTCAAATGACCTGTCTTGGGCCCAACTCGTATGTGCAATTATGAAGAAAACATGGCAGTGTCTCTAATTAGGATTTTGCAATGATTTTGGCAAGTTGTCTAAAACTTTGACATTCTTCTACAAGTGTGTAGTGTAGAGTATATTGACTGGCTGCATCACAGCCTGACGTGGAAATATGGACAGCACAGCCTGGAAAAAGTGGTTGTTAAGGCCCAGTCCATCATGGATCAAGCCCTACTAAACATTGTGCATACCTATATGAAACACTGTCACAGGAAGGCAACATCTATTATCAGGGACCCCACCAGCCAGGATATGCTCTCTTCTTACTGCTGCTATCAGGAAGAAGGTACAAAAGCCTCAAGCTTCACACCACCAGGTTCAGCCACTGTTACTTCCCTTCAACCATAAGGCTTTTGAACCGAAGGTGATAACTTCACTCAACTTCACTTGTCCCTTTGTTAAAATGATCCCTCAGCCAATGGACGCACCTTCAAGGACTCTTCATCTCATGTTCTATATATTTATTGACTATTTATTCATTACTATGGTTTCTTCTTTATCGTTTACATAGTTTGTTGTCTTCTGCACTCTGGTTGACCCCCCACGTTGGGGGATCTTCGACTGATTCTGTTATAGTTATTATTCTATACATTTCCAGTATACTACAAGAAAATTAATCTAAGGTTGTAAATGGTGACATATATATACTTTGATAATAAACTTACTTTAACTTTGTCCATTGATTCCATCATAAAGCTCCATGCCTTCATGCCTCAGCCTGATATCTTGGCTCCATGCAGAGACTGAACATTTTCTCTCTCTTGCTGTTCGTGTTGAAGTTGAAAGTGATCACCTCTGAAACCCTCTCTTGTTTGCAATGCACACAATTCAGTCACAACTTTTCTTGATGCACTCTGGCTACAATGCTCAGAACTGATATTGGGAAGCCCATTGGATTTTCTGTCCTTTTGTATTGCCTCCATAGTGTGACCCATTCTTTACTCCAGGTAACCAGCTCAATCTGAATGTGATTCAGTCTGTTTATGAATTCTGTAACACTTGGAAGCCCTGCAGATATCAGTCTCAAGCATCTCAACAATACCATCTGATTAAGTGAAATGATTTCATGCTCTAAACTCCTCAACTTCCGTCTTATCTGTGGTTTCTCAGAACGGCACAGCCATCACCCTGACACTAGTGAACTGGTTATCATGTACCAAGCAAAGATTGTTCTTCTGAACTGCTTGCTATCAGGAACTGTGAACAGTTCTACTTATGTGGAAACATCCGATCACTGTCCAAATGATATTCAGGTTGCTTGAAATAGTCTATCATCCTTTTCTGTGACCAAGAGATATTTTTATGGCTTTTTTGATGTCTCCTTACACAGATTTGAATTTGCACCTTTGTACCTTCAGAGATTTCTTCTTTTGTTTTTGTTTTAACCTAAATAAACTTTGTTCTTAATAAGAAATATTTACAAGAATAAACAGTGCAATGCCATTTCAATTGCAATTAAGTAATCTTCAATTACATTTTTTAAACCCCAGATACTTCAGCAATAAGCACTTCCTAAGCAAGTATCTCACTGCCACTGCAATATATATATATACAGTATTTTTTTTAATATCCTAATTTGCACAACAGGCCCACTTTTGGGAAAAATTCTTCTTCCATACACCAACACAAATTCTTACTATAATTAACACCACCTTATCATATAATCTACTTTCAATGTCTCTGGAAGACAGCCTTTGTTTGCAGTGGAGACACAAGAACCTGCCAGTGCAGGGAATTTGGAGTGAAAAAACAAACTACTGGAGGATCATCTCATGCAGCATCTGTGGAGGCAAAGGGGTATGTATTGGATATTTCAGGTCAAGACCCTGTGTCAGGACTGGCTGTATAGAGAGGAGATGATCATGTAGGATCAAACTGAGAGATCACACGGAGTTAGTGATGTATTAAAAACTGGTGCACATCAGAAGACCAGCCAAAGCTGATCTACCTAACCATGAATTTGTTAGAGCTGTTATATTCACAATTGATGAAATTACCAGTAAAATTACATTTTGATACCATAATGGTGGCTAAAGGAAAATTTAATTGTAACAGACTAAGTCCTGATGGCAGAATAAAATTATTACGCACAGATCCAATGTAAATTCAATTTTCTGTTACAACAATGGTTTGAAATGTCTTGACCTGAAACATCGACTATCTATTAATTTCCATAGATGCCACCTGACCTGCTGAATTCCTCCAGCATTTTGTGTGTGTTGCTAACTTGAAACCTTCTTCTTAAAAAAAGTTTTTGGTAATTTGTCCTAGGTGTCTAGGTATGGCTAGGTTCCAAATATAAATGTGACTTGTTGTTTTTATTGGAATGTATATAATTGTAAGGTGTGGATTGTTACTGACAGACAGGATTTAGATAAATCTGAAAGCATTTTAAGAGAATATTAAGAAGAAAAAAATATAACCGGGGAAAGAGAAGCCACCATTAGGGATGTCAGGAGCAATCTGTGCATGGAGTCAGATGGTATAGATGAAATTATAATTTAATACTTTTCATTGGTATTTACAAAAGGAATAGATATTTTTAGTTGGAGGATGCAGCAATGAGGAAGGTAGAATTCTGTTGTAAGTCTCTACAAATAAAGAGGAGGCACTCTATGCCTTGGTGGGGTTAAAGTTGGATAAATCCTCAAGGTCAAATGAAGTTTATCCTAGGCTGCTATAGGAGGCAAGGGAAAATGTTGCTGGTGTGAGCAACCCCCAAACCTGCACATGCGGACCCCTTCCACTCTCCAACAGCTAATAGGATGTACCTGTCACTGATTCCTGTCACTCATCAGCCTACTTTACCTCCATCCTCATTCATTCATTGAACCAGCTAGACCAGGCATGGGCAAACTACGGCCCACGGGCCATATGCGGCCCATTAAGCTTTTTAATCCGGCCCGCAGAACTTGATGAAATTATATTAATAAACCTTGATAACATTTTTTCCCCACAATTCTGGCGTTTTCCCAATAGATGACGCACTCTATATACATTGACCTTTGTTGAGGTGCAGCATATTACTCCACATTTGCGCTTTACTCTTTGTTCTGCTCGACCTATTTGTGTGAACAGGCGTTCAGCGTCATGAACATCAACAAAGCCAGCCGCAGATCCAAGTTAACTGACCAACACCTCAGATCCATCCTGAGAATCGCCACAACAAAACTAAATCCAGACTTTGATGCGCTGGCTAAAAAGGGAGACCAACAACACTGTTCCCACTGAAATTAAAAATAAGTTTCTTCGTTGTGTTATGTAAAAATGCATTTGAAAATATTTTTTTCAATAAGCCTTACATGTTACATGTCATTTCTGTTAAGTGATGGACATGAGTTGCGCAGATGCACGTACGTTCTCAAAATAAAAAATGCGCTCCAGATCAAATAACGCGCTCCGCATACTGGCGTGCTGTCAGTGTTCTGTCTTTGTGCTGGTCGTTGTTGAGTTTTGGCACAGGGGACAATTGAATAAGAAGGAGCAGGACAAGTAGACCTGCATCTCCTACCGTTTTTGAAATAAAGACAGTCAGGAGGAGAGTGATGATGATAATATCTTGAAGGATAACAGAATTTTCAGTGCTTTAAAATAATAACTCTTATTATTAAAAAAAGCTGTATTTTATTCATTTAATTTTCAGTGTTTTAAAAGTCATTTCAATAAATAGCTAAATACCATGGACTTCAAAGACAGATATTTTGTTGTAATGCATTTGTTCATTTTCAATTGAAATTAAAGCACATGTTTTCTACATATCCCATGATATTTTATTTTCTCTTATGAGGTGTATTACCAAAACACTCCGTCCATCTGCTCCTGGTCTGGCCCCCCTGTCAAATTTTAGAACCCTTTGTGGCCCACAAGTCAAAAAGTTTGCCCACCCCTGAGCTAGACTCACCCAATTGCTTCTATGGATCTCAAACTTGATGCCACAACTTCCTGTCCTAGTTTATCTTATACTCTGAGCTCCAGCCATCTCTGTATTCTACAGTTCCTGGCTCACTGAGTTCCTCCAGCATTTTGCCTGTCTTGTCTGTATTCTACAGATTGGGTCAAGATCGCCTTCATTGTCTCTCTCTTGGCTGGGTGAGTTTGAACTAGACCAGCGCTAAGTAGGACAATAAAGCCACCATTTGCAACAAATATGAGGGCTTCACTGCGGAGAAGTGCCACGTTTTGGCCCATCTGGGAAATGGAAGGGAGGCAGTGGATCAGACACTTAGTGCTGGATTACACTGTGGAATCAGGACCCTCATGGCGCAGTGTGGCTGGAGTGCAGAAGCGCTGCTGGCTGAATACCAACATGGACTCCTGGAGTGCTCAAAAGATAATCTGTCTAACCAGGAGATTCCCTGATCTCAAAAGCCTCATCACTCTGTCTCTCTATTGAGAAGTGTATTATAGAATGACCCTCCAGACCATTAGGCAGACCCCAGTCCCATTCTTGGCTGCAGAACCCTCAGCACTAATGCCTCCAGAATACACGCAGATAGGTAGAGTTCCCTGAACTCCCCCTTTAGTGAGAGCATCGTTGAAGAAACAACTTGTGTGTCTGCAGTGGAACAGCTGACCACCAATTCATCTGATGCCCTCTGGCTGAATTGTGCCTCCAGGTACACGTAAGTGTCTTTCTATCCCTGGCCCCTTGTTTCAGCATCCATAATCTCTCTATCCTCCTCCACACTCATTTGGCTCTACATGTACAGGAGGCTCTGGTGGATTCCCTACCAAACCTGTCTCTCAGCCCTTCAACGTAACAGCCATTGATAGGCATCCCTTGGTGTTTAGGATGGTCAGTGCACACACATAACCTGTGCTCATAAGTTTCACAGATTACTACGAGTCTATCCCATTCCTCCCAATCCACTCACTCCTCTCATCCTGGGTTATTCCTTGCTGTCCACTCATGACCCTCATTTTGCCTGGTCATCTGGTTCTTTGTTGAATTGGGGACCCACCTGCCAGATCCTCTGCTGGCAACCTCAGTTGACTTCACCCCACAGGAATATCATGACTTAACTCTTGTCTCCAGTAAAAAAAAAGGAAACCAGCACCTTGCCACCTCACATACTACATGAATGTGTAATCGACCTCCTCCTGGGTACCACAGCTCATCAAGGTAATCTATTCTTCCTCTCTGCTCCTGATATGCAAGCCATGAATGACTACACCATTGAATCCCTACAGCATGGCTTCATTCAATCATCCAAGTCCCCAGCCAGTGTAGGATTCTTCTTCTCCAAAAAGAAAAATGGGAGGTCTTTGTCCCTGTACTGACTACCATGGACTCAAAAAAAATCACCATTAAGAGATGCTATCATTGATAGATAGTAAATTTAAATTCACGTGGCCCAGATTGTCACAAAATTGCACACAACCTGAACCTCATCCAGTAGGATGATGGATTCATAATACTCACAGGACACTAAAAATACTTGGTGATGCCTTTCGGATTTTCCAATGGTCCAGCCATTTTCAAAGCCTTCATTAATGAGATCTTCTGAAACATGCAACACAGATAATGTGTTTGTCTACCTCAATGACATTCTCATCTTCTCCAAGAACCCCCAGACGTCTGACATACACATTCAGCCCTTCAGCAACTCTTCGAAAATGAACTGCGTTACAAAAATGTCAGTTCTACACCCCAGTCATGTCTTTCCTTGGTTTTGACCTTTCACCTCCAAGGTGTAACCATCAACCCAGAGAAAGTGTGTGCTGTCATTGAATTGTATCCATGTCCCCTCAAACAGCTAATTTCTCTAACTTCTACCTCCATTTAATCAGAAAATACAGCCAAATCAGCACTCCTCACACCTCCCACACCAAGTCACCTACCTCATAGATAAACTGGTTTGCTGCCACTGACCACTCTTTCGACAAACTCAAGAGACATTTCATCATCACTTCCCTTCTCCGCCATCCAAACACACCAGACCTACTGTGGTAGAAGCGGATGCATCTGATGTGGGCGCTAGGGTCATCCTCTCCCAGCAAGGACTGGATGGGAAAACACACACTTGTGTCTGCTTCTCCCACAAGCTGAACCCTACACAGCACTGTTATGGAGTAGGAGACATGGAGCTACTCACTATTAAATGGGCCTTGGAGGAATGAAGACATTGGTTGATGGGGAAACACTGAGCCCTTGCTGATCTGGACTGACCACCAGAACCTCATATCCATACAACCAATCCTCCAACTGTAATAAAGTTGGGCTTGCTGGGCTTTCAAATTAGCCATCTCCTACTGACCCAGTTCCAAGAATGCAAAGACAGTGGTCCTGTCACGACAGCTCATCCCAGATGAAACAGAAACTGACCTTCAGCCCACCATTCCATCCTCTCAGATCCTTCCTCCAATCATCTGGGACCTTGATCCATCAGATCCACTGGACTCTACTGCTGCATAAGCCTGCTCCAGCTGACAACCATGTGGATGTTCCAGTGGCTGAGCACTCAGACATTTCTACTCTGTGGGTGCATGACAGACTCTGGATTTTCTGTGTTGCCAGTTCTGGTTGTTCACCATGATTGCAGGTGTATGGCAGTTGTTCGCTGCTTGCCCTCAGAGCACCTGGTCCAATTCTTCCAACCAGCAGGCATCTGGGCTATTGTGACCCCTATGAGTCGCTTGACGCTGGGAGTCCCACATTTCCATGGATGTCATCATGGGTTTGTGACCTTTTGATGGGGCCATTCTGATCATGGCAGTGGTGGACTGGTTCTCCAAGGCTTTCTACTTCATTGTCCTCCCCAAGCTTCAGTCAACTGCTGAGATGGTGGACCCTTTTCTCTAACTTGTCGTTCCCCTCCATGGCTTCCCTCGGGACATTGTGTCAGACTGGGGCCCACAATTTGTCTCTCGTTTCTGATGACGTTCCTGCTCCCTCCACCACATGTCTGTGAGTTTGTCCTTTGCCTATTATCCACAGACAGACAGTCAGTCAGAAAGAGCTAATCAATGGGGAAAGTGGAAAAGTTTCTGCGATGCTTTGCTGCCTCTAACCCACCTACATGGAAGAAGTATCTGCTCTGAGTTGAGCTGTCCCACAGTCTGCATACCTCCTCTGCCACTGGTATTTTGAGTGTTTCATGGCTACTAATCGTTATTGTTCCCATGAAGAAGCCAATGGTGGAGGTCCAGTACAAGGACCACGGTTTGCCACTGCCAGAATGCTTGGAGGAGACCATCCAAGTAGCCATCTGGACTGATAGCTGCCAGGCCAAAGGCCATTGGCACCCAGCCAGACAACTCCAGCCTGGGGATCTTGTTTGGTTGTCCACCCAAGATCTCCCCCTGCGCACTGACTCCCACAAGTTCTTGCCCTGGTTCACTTGTCCCTCCAAGATCACCTATTATGTCAATCCAGTCAATTGCCGTCTCCGGCCACTGTCGGGGCTCTGAATACAAGAACCATGTGCTCCAACTTTATAAAAAGATGTCTGGACCTCAGTAGAGTACTGGTCACAGATCCGTTGACACTTTTTAGGAAATGTCTAGTGAGCTTGGGAATTGAGGTCTATATGCCAGATTAACATGAATGTGTACCCACTTATTGGTGTTTATTTGATGAGCCAACTGGTCTGTTTCTATGTTGTATGAATCTGCAACATACTGTAGAGTTATATGTTGGAGGTATGGAGGGCCTTGGTCCAGATGCAGGTGGATCAGACTAAGCAAATAGTTTGGCATGGATTAGATGGGCAGAAGAGCCTGTTTCTGTGCTGTATTGACCTATGACCCGATCACTCTGTAACAGTGAATTTTTTGTTTCCATTTGTAGTCATTTAAATGTAAGAGAGTTCTTTACTCTCCTGAGATGCTGCCTGATTTATTTGAGCTTCCCTAACATTCTCCTTTATTTCTGATTTTCATAAACTGCCGTGTGGAATGGCCTTTCTTTTTTTTCTGCTCTCTGTTCTCTTTTCATAACCTGTCCTGCTATTAACAGTTCTCCAGTACCTATCACCGTCTCACAGTCGATACTCGTAATGTTATCTGTCTTCATTTGGCCTCAGTGGCCATTTTGTTATGTGCCTCCTGTTCTGCTGCTGTAGTCCATCCACTTCAAGATTTGACATGTTGTGCATTCAGATACAATTTTTCTGCATGCTGCTGTTGTAAAGTGTAGATATTTGAGTTACTGTTACCTTCCAGTCAGCTTGAACCAGCTAGCCATTCTCCTCCAACCTCTCTTTTCACCCACAGAAATGCTGCTCACTGGATGTCTTTTATTCGTTTTTCACACTATTCTCTCTGAATTCTGGACTGCTGTACATAAAAACCCCAGGAGATCCAGCAATTTCTGAGATATTCAAACCACCCCATCTGACACCAACAGTCATTCCACACTCAAAGCTACCTGGAAGCTACAAACTCCCTATTCTGAAGATTGTGCTTAGCAACAACTGAACCTCTTGACCATGTCTGCATGTTTTTATGTATGGAGTTACTGACACATATTTAACTGATTAGATATTTACATTAACAATCCGATGTACCAGTGTACCTAATACACTGAGTGCACATTCCTTTGGCTTTTGCCCAATCCATCCACTTCTATGCAACTTTAAATACAAATGCTTTCTAAATTTTCCCTTTTCTACTACAAGCCATTGGCCTTAAATGATAACTTGATTTCTCTACCTGATGTGATGAGTATTTTCTGTATTTTCCTCCGACATAATAATCTGGATTATGAAGATCAAGTAAGGGTGCATGCTGAGCTGCAGATACAATACTTTGCAACATAGGGAGGTGCAGACTGAAGCTTCTATTTCTCTGCCTTATCTCTAACCTCATCTATGGCTTGCTACAGCAAGCCTAACACTTTTAGGTTCCAGAAATAGCTGCACCTGGCTTTCAATGCATACAACAAGTGTCAACGGTTTGTACTGTGGATATATGGTCTAAAGAAATTTAGCTCATAGTGAAATTGCAACTAATGGAGGAGAAATTTGATCTCAATTACATATATTGTGCAAAAACCAAAAGATGCTGCACAGGTACCATCCCATTACAGACTAACTGGCAGTGAGTTTCAGTTTTCAAACTGTTTTTGAATTCATCGCGGATTTTTGAGATCATAGGACCCTTTGCTTAATTGGTTATTAAAATTATAAAAGGGTTTCAAAGAATATACAGCATATGAGAAAATATTCCCACTTATAGATGAATCCAAAAGCGCGGACCAAAGATATAATGTAAAATTTAAAAAGACTGGAAATATTTAGCAGATCAGATATATAATTTCCTAATTGCAATATGATCAGGTAAAAAGTAGGTAAGTGTTGAGTGCATTTTAGAAAAGAAAAGCTTATTTTATAATTATGCTCTATTGATAAAATACTGGATTGTCATTGAATAAAAGCATCTGGTTTACTTTTATCAATTAGTAAGGAAATATGACATTTCCCCCAGATTCGTAATGCTGGAATTATAACATACAAGGAGTAGATTACTGGTTAACCAACAATGTTTAAGTCAATGGGCCAGATCAAACAGCAGCCGTGGACAACTGTGAGTTCACAACACTGAGCATGTCAATTGATTCCTCACTTCTGTGCCTGCACATTGCAACACAAGGATTACCATTGAAAAGATCAACATTGACAAACGCAAGAAAATCTGCAGCAATCCAAAGCAATGCTTAAAATGCTGGAAGAACTCAGCAGGTCAGGCAGCATCTGTGGAAAAAAGTACACAGTTGATGTTTCAGGCTGAGACCCTTCATCAGAACTCTTAGAAAGGATTAGCACTGACCTGGAAGTTAGTTGCCAGTGCCTCTGCTACTGGACTCAGCACACAATCCTGGTGGGAGTGCACAGTCATTCCGAGCTGAGGAGCTGGATACACTTAATCAGATACGCTAAGTGCCTGTCAAAACACGAGGTGGCAGGAACAGGCTGGGCAGCGGGGTCTCAGTATTTGCTGTCTGAAGCTACATCCACACTAGACCGGATAAATCCGTAACTGAAGCTTTTTGTCTTCATTTTGATCCTCCGTCCACACTGAAATGGCCTTTTCCTCCCCCAAAAACGGCGTTTTTCCAAAATGCCCTCCAGAGTGTGTAAATTTAAAAACACTAATTGGGCAGAGCAGTGTGGACGGGGTAACCGGAGAGTTTTAAAAATACTGTCATGACGTGCCGGAACAGATGGTGGTGGCAGCATAGCATTTCATTGTTTTCTTGAATGCAACCCTCCACACAACCTAACAATTTCAGAAAAGACGACAACGAGACTGAAGCCAGAGGGAGTTAGAAATACTTTGACCCATAGCTTACTGAATAAATAAGTATACTCACTTGTCCCTTTTTTCTGTCCTTGCTTGTATGAAGGTGGTTTACCTATTTATGCAAGTACTTCTCTGACAATAGATGTATAACAGCCTAATGTAACATTGTATGGAAATACAAGATAACACTGATGCAGACATGTTTTATACATTTAAGAAGGTGCTTTATTAGTGCAACAGGGTTTGTCAGTTTTTCAATGTTCGTTGTCAGCCGGGTCATGCCGTCCATGAACTCCCTGTTGGTTGCCTCCATACACTCCAGTATTTTTTTTTAGTTTTAAGTCCTCCTGTGTGACAGCCAACAGCTGTCCATCGTTTGGCAATTTCCTTTTAAGTTTTTCTAGTCTGTAACTGCACAAACGCGTACTCTCACAGTGAGATTCACCACCAAGTGTGTGGCTTGTTTTCTGAAGATGTGTCCTACGCATGCCCAGTAGGAGGAAATTCACCCAAATACCCGTTTTAATGTGGACGGAGGTATTTTCAAAAACGCTTGGTGTGGACACCTATCGTTTTTATGCGAAACCGGCATTTTCAAAATTATCCATTCTAGTGTGGATGTAGCTTGAGACTATATTTCTGGTTGTGGACTGCTTCACTAATGTGACAAAAGTGCAAGTGATGCCCTTGCTCATACAGATTCACATTATTGCAAAATGTAAGTATAACACAGGATAAGAATGGAGATGGGGCAGGGACATCATGATCTGTCTCAAAGTTAGATCTAGACTGCTGTATTGTCTGCAGAGATGAGGTGATGTTACTTCAGTTTGTATTCAACTAGTTGAAGCAATATACAAGGTAAAATAGGAATGTATTGGAGAATTAAAGCAAAAGGCAACTGCAAGTTGTTCGCCTTATGCATTCCAAGGAAATGTTGTGCAAAATGGGCCCCTAACATGTATTTGGTTTCCCCTACAAAGAAACCACATCCTGAGCATTAAACACAATATATTAAACTGACAAATCACATGGAAAGTTTGTTTGGTTGATTTCAAAAAGTGGTAAGTTGGTTTATTATTGTCACATGTACCAAGATGCAGTGAAAAGCTTCTCTGGCATATTGTTTACACAGATCTAATCATCACAGTGTGCTGAGGTAGAACAAGGTAAAACAATAATAATGTAGAATGAAGTGTAAAAGCTACAGAGAAAGTGCAGTAAACAATAAAGTGCAAGATCATAATGAGGTAGATTTTGAGGTCAATCATACAAGTGGGATATTCAATAGTATTTTAACAGCAGGGTGGAATCTATCCTTGAGTCTGATGGTACCTGCTTTCAGGCTTTTGTATTTTATACAGGGAGGAGGGAGAAGACAGAATGTCCAGATTGGGTGGGGGCTTTAATTATGTTCACTATTTTTATCAAAGCAGGGAAATGTAGACAGAGTCCATGGAAAGGAAAATGATTTCTATGATCTGCTGAGCTGAGTCCACAACTCTCCAGGTTCTTGCAGTCTTAGGCAGAGGAGTTGTCAAACTAAGCCATGGTGTATCTGGATAGCATACTTTCTGTGGTGCATCTAAAAGAAATGAATGAGGAATGATGGAATCATACTGAATTTCTTTGACCTCCTGAGGAAGTAGAGGCGCTGATACACTTTCCTGGTCATGGTATCTATGCCTAGGCCAGAACAGGTCTAAGTCGAAATACTTGCACCACAAAAACTATTACATACTGTATATTAGTAAATTTAATCCTGTGTTGTTCTTTGTGACAAATCAAATGGCATACCACTTATTGCAGTCAGAACTAAATTATATAATGTAGCCTAGGGTTAGGGGTATGTAAACTCACTTACCCTTTTTGGGCTTCATAGTCTAAAAGACTTCAACTTTCTGAGACCAATTAAAAATGAAACATTCACGCAGTAAGAATAATTCTGATAAATACATTTTTGTTCTGTTTTACCCATGTTTTCTTGTCTTTTAAAAAAAATAAGGATAAGGATTGTGAAACTAATAACTCAACCTTTTGAGAGTTCTTGCCTTATCTTTTATACATGGTTCAACATCTCTGTTTTCTACAAAACATAGATAACATCGACTGAATGATTTTATCAAATTTGCAAACAGCAGGTTGTTTATAATACACCACATTTCTCACAGAATTTTTTGTTTTGCTAATTTTTATCTTTTTATAATTCGAGGATAGAATTTCAAAATGAAAAACACAAGCCTCAAGTCAAGTCAAGCAGTATTAAATAGTTAGCAAATGTAAGGCTCCTATAAAGCAAATTGCATTATTGGACATGATTCAACAATTTAAAAACAAATTATTTGCCAACAATTTAAAACAGCTAACTTGATACTTCAAAACCCAAAATAATTAAGAATATTTTTATGACATAATGCAACTTACCAAGAATCACGATTCAAATGCCTGCCATTTCTCAGATTTTTGCATCCATTTTCTCCACATCTTGATTACTTATTTGGATAATTGAGGTAATATAATTTACTTGCACCTTTTTCCTTTGAATGATCAGAAAATGCTTCTTGACTTTAAACTATTTTAAGGAAAGGTTCTATTTTAATCCCAACAAAGCTCTGTGCACACCAATTAATGCGATTGGCGATCCTTTAATAGTGTTCGATCAATCAGACAATATTTGGGGAAATCACTTATGCAAATGAATAATGCATTTCCTGGAAGATTAATTTATTCAATTCTTAAGTAAGTCTAGTATGATCACTCCTCTCTGCTGTATACTGTTGCAGTTGGTTTTCCTAAGACAATGCATGCAGGCAGTGTTCAGGAAGCTTGAATTAATAATGAAGAGTAAAAGAAACCAGTCTGCACGCACTGCCCAGATGTCCAATAATCATAATATGTAGAGTTTGAACTGCCACTTCATTCCCACATGAACCACTGGGAAGTAACTTTAACTTATTTTAATTTAATTTATCAGAACTTTAATTTCTGTAGGAGGATTGAAGAGCAGAAGGCTTCCAAGAAGATGGTCTTGGGTGAAGAGAGGCCACCTGGCATCTGTGGCCACTTCCATTCACTCTATGATCACTGGCACCAACTATCCAGTGATAAGGGTGAGCCCTAGCCACTGAGAGGAAAGGCTTACCTTTCAGGCGAATATTGCAGTATTGATTTTAGCTAATTTAGCCACAATATATATGATCTGTGAGCATCTTTCCTTATATTCATTTCACCAATCAATACATGTTCTTACAATTCAGAACCAGAATGAGGCTTAATATCACTGCCATATGTTGTGAATTTGCTGTTTTTTGCCAATAGTACAGTGCAAGACATAAAAACTACTATGTTTATGTTACAACAAAGTGTAAAACAAGTAGATAATGTAAAAGAGGAATAGTGTGGTAGTGTTCATGACTTCATGCACCATTCATAAATCTGATGGTGGAGGAGAATAAGCTGTTTCTAAAGCAGCTGTGCATATCCTGTACCTCCTCCGTTAAGGTAGTAATGAGTAGAGGATATGTCTTGGATGGCGAAACTCCCTAATGATGGTTGGTGCCTTCTTGAGGAACCACATTGTGAATATTTTCTCAATGGTGAGGAGGCTTGTGCCCATGATGGAGCTGGCTGAGTCTACAACCCTCTGCAACTTCTTTCAGTCTTCAGCATTAGAACTTACATACCAGGCAGTGAAGCAACCAATTGGAATTCTGTCTGAGATACATGTGTAGAAATTTGCTGGAGTTTTTGGTGACGTACCAAGTCCTACTTCATCTGCTACTGAAGTATTCCACTGGCATGCCTTTGTTGTGATTGCATCAATATGTTGGACCAAGGATGGATCCACTGAGATGCTGGTGCCCAGGGAGCTTGAATATGCTCAACCTTTCCATTAATGACCTCTCAATGAGGACTGGTGTGCGCTCTGCATCCTGAAGTCCATAATCAATTTTTTTGTCTTGCTGATGTTCAATGGATAAGATGCCAGAAAATATTCTGAAGGGAATCAATAATTACTTCTTGTTTAAGATGACGCTACTGAACACATGTGACAGCTCACAATGGTAGTTCAAAAGGTAATAAATTTGACTAAAAACATTACTAATAACACCTTTTCTAAAGTAAATTGTAGTAAATTATCAGCACAAACAATGAAGAGGTGAGCGAAGGTGAAGCAAATTCAAACGATGAACCGTGCAGAATTGACACAGATGGAGTGAGCCATTTAAAGAGAAGAAGTTGAGGCAGAGGAGTTCCGATGCCCATACAAACAGCCCGGGTGTGAGGTTGGATCACTCTGGGTGCCATGCCGATTTGGAGAAGTTGAAAGCGGCTTTGAGCTGGGTTTTGAAGTCTAGGCTGCAGCGACTCACTGGGTGGCATGGTCTGGATTCAGAGCCTTTCACTACAGCAGTGCCCAGGTCCTAGTGCAAGGTACAATACGCTGTTTGGATAATTTAAATGCTGGCCCAGACAGGGTGTTGTGATTAGAGGTGAGAACCGACGTTGTTGACTGTCCCTCGATCTTCACTCCTCTCTCCATAGCACAGAGGCTATGAAGACTCCTCCTGGCTGCTGTGCTCCGTGTCCACTAATATGATGGGCTGATATCGAGGTTTTGGGCCTATTCCTGGGTTCAGATCTGAGAGCTCATTTTACTTTGGAATGTTATCGCTAGCTTCTACTGTTTGTATGATTTCTGGCTTTTTTTCCCTTTCCTTGCACATTGGGTCTTGGTCTTTATTTTATTTATTTTTTAATTGGGTTTTTAACTTTTACTTTTTAACACAAATCTCAAGATTGTGTAGTTTATATATTATTTGAATATCAATGAACTTTGAATTTGTAAAGGCAGGGATTAATCAAACAGCCAATGTGACTTTGAAAAGGACAGATCTTTCCTGACCAATTTGAATGAACTTTTTGAAGAGACAGTTAAGTATGACAGCCGGACGGTAGATGCGACTTTAGTAAACTTTTATTGCAACATGGACTTTAGCAAAACGTTTGACGAGGTCCCACGTGCAGACTGGTTCAAAAGGTTATGGCCCAAGGGATGGAGCGCAAGTTGGCAAACTGGACCCAAAATTAACTTGGCAATAAAAGAAAGAGGGTGATGGTAGAAGGTTGTGTTAGGATTTGGACATCTGTGCTCAGGTCAGTTCCACAAGGACCCCTGTTGCTTGTAAAATACCTGAGTAATTTGGAATTGGATGTGGAAGGGAAGAATATTACGTTTGTAGATAACACAAAGATTAGCAGAGTTGTTGACAGCGTGGAAGGTAATCTTAGGCTACAGAGAGATTTATTTTTAATTTATCTAGTGGTACGTTGCAGAGCAGGCCCTTCTGGCTCTTCGAGCCCTGCTGGCCCAGCAACCCCGACAAACTCTAACCTAATCACAGGCCAATTCGCAATGACTAATATACCTACCCGGTACACAGTCTTTGGACTGTGGGAGGAAAGTGGAGGAGCTGGAGAAAACCCATGCATTCCTTGAGGAGAATGCATGGTGACTCCCTACAGAATGGCACCAGAATTGACCTCAAAATGCCAGAATGCCTTGAGCTGGAACAGCTTCGCTCTAACTGCTACACTACTATGGTGCAGTGGCGTGGCATGACTATTTTGGTGAAATGGACTGGAAAATACAAATGGAGTTTAAACAAACAAATGTGAGGTGACATGTTTTAGGAGCACCAATGAGTCTACAACACAGACCATGAACTGTAAGTATTGAGGAACTGAGGGACCTCAGAATAGAAGTACATACAATCGATGCTTAAAGGTGGCAACATAGGAGATTGAAAAGGTTATTACTGAGGTGAATATTAATTGTTGTTAAATTTCAGGATATGAAAGGAATAGAAGGACATAGGAATGGAGTGGGATAATGAAGCTAAGGTTAGTCAGAATCTTGACGAATGATAGTGAGGTCTCAAAGGCCAACTGACTACATTACTTTTCAATTTTTTTTCTGAGGTTTTGGAAACAGCTTGAGAAAACCTCAATTTTTATTTGATGTTAAGTACCAGGGAACTATCTTGTAAGTCTTTAAGTTATCACTTACACGGAAAGCACTATGACGGGGATGAAACTGTCTGAATGGTGCAATTATCATAGCTCAACATAAAAATACAAATAAATGATTATCAATCTCAGGAAATGAAGAAGGTATCAACAAGCTCCACTACTCACAAACAGTGAAGCAGTGGAAAGAGTCTCCAGCTTTTAGTTCTTGGGAATGAACATCACAAAGGAGCTCTGGTAGACCACCAGCACCTCCTTGATATTAGGGAAAGCTCAGCAGTGCTTAAACCATCTTACGAGTTTAAAGAGCAAATCTGCCCCAAAAGCTGCTGGTAAACCTTCATCGATGTGTAATTTGAGAGCATGATGACCTGGACATGACAGTATAGTACTCTAGATGCACCAAAATCGACCGAAAAGCACTTGAATTGTGATCAGGTCACAATTACCCGATATGGGAACTATCTACAAATCACTATGTCAACAGCGAGCTTGCAAAATTGCATCCCAGCAATAACCTTTTCAATCTCTACCGTACAGAAACACCTCTGCACAGATATCCAGATTGAAAAACAGCTTTTCCCCTCAGGGCTTTCGTGAAACTGAACCACGCCCTCCCAGCCACCTATCAACCACAGGCACCTCTAATTGCAATACATGGGCATAATTCAGGATGATATATTATATTTTATGCGTTTTGTAACATGGGCACGTGCAACACTTGAATGGGGCAGCCACTGTCTCATTTGATGTTATATGTTTGACTTCAATTCAGTTGTAACTTAGGTGTCATTCTAAATTACTCACAGGTTATTTTAAATTCAGTCACTGTTTTTAGTAATTGAGTTTCCTGAAAGTTGTTCTACACTGAATAGAGTAACACTGCAATCTCGTCCTCAGGAATGATAATAAATCTCCAAATAACTGAAATTATGACGCTGCATAAGCAAGATATTATCTTAGCTTGTCATTTCCACATATGGCCTAGATAGAGTCGATGTTTATTTACCTGTTTACTTGTCTGAGCATTGGAGTTTCACAACTTCATTACAAAAGAGCTAATCAGATTCAGCACCGCCTCTGAAAATCACGTGTCAAGACCGGCGGGGCGTTGCATTGTGGGCTTGTAGTTTATCGCCGTCTTGTTGTGGTGAAAAGTTGTAGAGGACCACAGCTCCCACAATCCATTACCCGTTTAGGCTTGCGGGTCTTCCCTGTTCGTCCAATTGTCAATCATCATTGAGCCTGCAGCTGGTTGGTCAGTTGTGGAAGTTTCGCGGCAACGCGCCGTTGTCCCGGATACAGAAGGCGTCCGCAAATGATTGATGGCTAATGCCAACCGAGCTCATCTTTGAATGGCTGGTTCTCACGTCAATCTGATCCAAGAGGCTGCGTAGGGAGGTGGAGGTGTTTGGCAGCCTTATTGACGGCCGTCGAAGGCTGCTGAAGTGGATAGTGGCGCACTATGTAGGAAAGTAAGCTGGAAGATAGTTAATGTTATTAATAATTGCAATGAGATTATTTTCTTTTGTTGGTAACTAAGGGATTCTTATGACGTGTTAGGAAGTGCGTGTGGGGGGCTGGCTCGGGCCTCTTCCGCTCAGGTGGTCTGTTGGGGTAAATGATGTCGCTTTTCTTCCACTTTGGAGGAAGATGTGAGGCTTATTTCAGACAGCCATCTCCCACACATTTCTAGACGATGTTAGCTGTGCGACCTTTCTCTTATTATCTTGGGCTGATGTAAGGTTGTGATCAAAACATTGGAGATTCTTGGTTCCAACCCAAATTCTCTCTCCATTTTGAGCACTGTTTGTTTCAGATGCTCAAACGTTGCTGTGGGCATAATATTTTAAGGAAGCTTTGGGTATATCCTTGAATCCTTTCATTTGCCTGTCTGGTAATCTCTTGGCTGTGACAGGGCTCAGAAAGTGTCTATTTTGAATGTGAGAGTGATTCTTGATGCCAAATAAGAACTAACTGGCACCTTTTAGAGTTGGTGTATGGGGTGTCGGGGAGGGATAGCACCTCTGGTGGGGGAACATGTTGCGTCCTTTTCAGGCGGTTTGTCCACCTTTGGTTCCAACCAGGCACTCAGCTCTCACCTGTGGCTCCCTGTAGCTATTTGCATACAACAGTGGCCAAATCATGGGCAATGGCTTCAACAAGCCGGCTCAACCAGGTGAGGGTAGCTGATGGGTCTCAAACCCTTGGTGAGATAGGGAGTTGTCTATCCCAGCACGTGAAGACAGACTCCGGCGGATTGAGTGGACGAGATCAATGGAAGGACCAAGGGTCAAGAAGGTGGTCTCTGCAAGCCTCGTGGAATGCGTAGAACATAACAAGACATAGAAGATATCCTGGCCATCCACTGCCTCTAGTCCCATCTCCAGCCATCTCGACTCTTGTCTTGCCACTGGATCCAGATGGGAATTGGGAAGAGAGAGTGAGGCTGATGCTGTGCAACTCTTCCTCACTTAAATCCAAATCAAGTGCTAGTCTTCAACACCATCATCACATCGTAATGGTGTTGAGGTCTTCATCGACGGTGGACGAACCACCAGAGTTGGTGATGGTGGTCGTAGTGAAGATGCTAACGCGCATTTGCAAATCCTTCCAATGGATTTTGAGCGTTTTATGAAAGTAATGAAAATGTCTCATATGGAAATGATATTTGTAATGTGTTCTTATCTTGGAAGCAGAGAAGTGGACATGCTAAAACATCTTTTAGAATTTGAGGTTTAATCTTTTAAATATTTTTTCCCTCTAATGGGAATTTGAGGTTTAATCTTTTAAATATTTTTTCCCTCTAATGGGAATTTCTCACTGCGAATTTGTTACTCATGTGGAAAGTTAGCCATGTTTGTTAGAGTCTTGTGGAGATGGATTTCCACAGGATCTGAGTTTTGTGGAAATTAACCATAAGGTATTCTTGTTTCATTGAGTCAGTGATAACTTGGAGTTTGGCCTCTGAAGCTTGAATGTACAATGCATGTCTGTAGTCTGTAATTGGAATTGGGCTGTGAGAGTACAGGTTAGTGAGATTGAATGCTTTCCACTTGCAGTGTAGCTCCACTCCATTGGTGAAGCCAGTTGGTTTTACTCTCATTATAGTGAGATGGCCTGAAATTAATGCTGAGGTAATGAATCTATGCTTGATACCAGAGGTCTTCATGGCCTCCTCTACTGTCAAGATGAAGCCACACTCAAGCTGGAGGAACAACACCTTGTATTCCATCTGGGTAGCCTCCAACCTGTTGGCATGAACATTGATTTCTCTAACTTCCATTAATGTCCCTCTCCCCTCCTTACCCCATCCCTTATTTATTATTTTTCCCTTTTTTCTTTTCTCTTTCTGTCCCTCTCACAATCACTTCTTACCTGCTCTCCACCTCCCTCTGATGCTCCCATCCCCCTTCCTTTCTCCGTAGGCTTCCCGTCCCATGATCCTCTCCTTTCTCCAGCTGTGTATCCCTTTTGCCAATCAACTTTCTAGCTCCTCCCCCTCCTATCATTTCAGATCTCCCCCTCCCACTTTCAAATCTCTTACTACCTCTTCTTTCAGTTAGTCCTGACGAAGAGTTTTGGCCCGAAACGTCGACTGTACTTCTTCCTATAGATACTACCTGACCTGCTGCGTTCCACCAGAATTTTGTGTGTCTTCATGACCCTATTGGGTGAGGTACCCAAAGTAGCAGAAGGCTGCAGATCCAGCATAACTTTAAGAAATTGACTATTTACAAAAAATATAATAACTACTAAATTGCTAAGATCGAATTGCCTACATCATAGGATTTTGGAAACAATGCCTACAGCAATAATACACTCATTGCCATCTTACAAAACCCTTTGGGTTTTAGAATAAATTTCACAAATTGAAAGGTAGTAAGCGCATCCTACAGAGAGAAAGGGCTAGTTATAAACCATCTACATACCTGATTGAGATATCTTGGACCTCAGAAAATCTTTGCCGAGGTGTTACAGAAGATTAAGCAAAATTAGAATGAAATATTTGATGTGATACACTGGTGTAGATTGGTTAGTGGGAAAAGTAAAGTAAGAATAAATAGGTCTGTTTTTTGGTTGTGATTTTGTAGGGATTTGTGCTGCGGCCCCTTGTTATCAGTACTGTCAATGAGAAATCGAGTGTCTTATACCCTGATTTGCTGTGGATCTTACCAAAGTGGAAGTGAGTTGTGGGGGTCAAGGAAATGAGGGATAAGCTGAGTAATTTTGCATTAGTCTTTACTGTGGAAGACTCTAGCAGTATAGTGGAAATTATTTTGTGTCAGGGGTAATGAAGTGTGTGAAGTTCTATTGTATGCCCTTTCTTTGGCTTTTATGTTGCTTTGACTTTTCTTAGCCATGGCTGTGTCATCTTTCTTTTAGAATACTACTTCCTCTTTGGGATATACATATCCTGTGCCTTCTGACTTGCTTCCAGAAACTCCAGGTATTGCTTGCTCTCCGGTCATTCTGCTAGTGTTCTTTTCAATCAATTCTGGCCACATTCTCTCTCATGCCTTGTTAATACTGATAAATCTTACTTCAGCTTCTCAAATTTTTGGGGTGAATTCAGTCATATTAAGATCACTTGCCCCTAAGAGCTCTTTTACCTTTAACTCTCTAATCAAATCTGGTTTATTATACAACACCCAATCCAGGATAGCTGATCCCCTAGTGGGCTCAACCATGAGCTGCTCTTAAAAAGCTGTCTGGTAGGCACTCTAGAAATAGTCCTTCCTGGAATTCAGCACCAACCTGATTTTCCCAATCTACCTGCATTTTGAAATCCCCAATGACTATTGTAAGATTGTCCTTTTGGCATGAATTTTCTATCTCTCATTGTAATTTGTAGACCGCATTGTTACTATTTGGGAGTCTGTATACAACACCCACCAGTGTCTTTTTACCCTTGCAATTCCTTTGTTCTATCCGCAATGATCTAATATCTTCCGATCCTATGTCATCTCATTCTGATGATTTGATTCCGGATATCAGGGGGACGGCGAACAATGGAACAATTGGAAGGTGATAAGAAGAACTGTGGGAGGAGGGAGGTGAAATCAGTGTACATGCTATTGGGTTGGAGATTACCAAGGAGGAATATCGGGTGTTATAATATGCGTCTGGCCTCAACTTGGATCTTGGCAGCAGAGGAAGCTGTGGATAGACGTGAAGTGGAATTAAAATGATCAGTCACTGGTTGTTACAGTGGAAGGAGGGAATGAAATTGCTTGACTGCAATTCTTTTTCCTTTCCCTACATCACTGCCCCACCCTGCAAATCTTTGTTTGGTCATATGGATGCAGAGGAAGCCAAGCTGGGAGCATTGTTTGCATTAATAGATTCTGATAGATGCACAAGTGAAGAGCTGCCTCATTGTTGGTGGACTGTGTTGGCGATAGTGGAAGTTACATATTGATGGGATATATACAGAGGCTGTAAGGGTGACAGTTGAAAACAAGGAGAGCTGTATTCCTGTTATGTCTGGGGGTGGGAGGGGGAAGATATGGAGTGAGGGTAGATGTGGGAAATAGAAGTGATGCAGGCGAGGACTGCATTGGTAGCAGTAAGGGGTTCCCCATTCACTTTCTGAAGGGGGGGGGAAAATAGGTGACATCTCAGAATTTCAGGAATGGAAAGCTTTGATGAAGGGTCTCTAATCAGGAGGCCTGATAAAGAATCTTGGCCCAAAATGTCAGCTATTTATTCCCCTCCAAGGATGCCGCCTGGCTTGCTGGGTTCCTCCAGTATTTTGTGTGCATTGTTGAGGGGAATAGTTTCTTTGCAAGTGACAAAATGTGAAGAAATATAGTTGCGGTAAGTTGGTGGGTTTGTAGGAGATATTGGTTGATTTATTTCTTGAGAGAAAGGGGAGGGAAGAGAGAGGAGTTGGATATGGACCAAAGGAATTTGAAGTTGGCAGCAAAGGTTTTATGATTGATTAATTAGTAGTTTTTTTAAGATATAGAACATTGAAATCTACAGCTCAAGTACAGGCCCTTCGGCCCACAATATTGTGCCGACCATGTAACCTACTCCAGAAACTGCCTAGAATTTCCCCACCACAAAAAAAAGTTGAATGAAATTGATTTGTCATCTGGTAGGAGCCATGAAAAGGCCAATTGTTGAAAATGTATTGCTGTGTAGTGGATGTTTTATAATGGAAATAATTTTAGTTCCTCTATGTTTGAAAGGGATTTGATTATTTGGAAGTGTGAAAGGGATGAAGCAGGTGAGTGGAAATACAATGATCATTTAATGAAGCGAAGACCTTATGGTTTAGTAGGTGTTATTTCATAAAACTGATTTAACAGAAGTTTAAATCAGCACAAAAATCAGATAATGCACTATGATGTAATGTTAACACAACTGTTATTGCTGCTTGTAAATAAATGCTAAATGTATATTTACCAGTAAAGATGGGGAGGGGAACAGAGGCATAAAGTCCATAATATCTCACACATTGAACCTGATGTTAATTTTTTGTTGGTCTAATTGTATTTCTGGTGCCTAAAACTTTTTTTGGTGGGCTTATTGGAGGTTGATAGCTAGTTTTGAAAATGAATTCAATTGTATTAATTTTGGTTCATTATCTTCATTATGTAGTTTATTTTAAATAATGAATAGACTGGCAGAGCCTAAGACCAAGCCCTTTGATCATCAATGTCTGTGCTGACTGTACTGCCACTTGAAACTGTACTTCTACTTGGACATGATTCATATCCTTTTATTCCCTGTCCTCATCTAAATACTTGTTAAATGGTGTACCACCATCCTCTGACCAAGGAAATTTTAAAATTTAATCTACCAAGTCACTGTGTGTTATAAGTACCTCAGTCTTTTGAATAAGCCTACCATTAATGGCTGTGCCAAATGCTTTAGTAAAGCCTATGGAAATGGCATGCCCTGCCTGATGTTCATCATTTTTGTCATCAGCTCAAAAACAATTCACGTTTGTAAGACCTAACCTCCTGTGCACAAAACCAAACAAAATTGTTCCAAACAAATTTTGGGTTGATTCTGTCCAGAAGAATCTTTAATTTCCTTGTTTGTCCTTATTAACCTTAAAATAATAGGCAATTTCCTCACTCATCTGGGATTTCCTCTGTTGCTAAAGAGGATCTAAAGATCTTGGTCAAAACTCTAGTAGTCTCTTGCTTCTCAATAACTTGGGATTTATCCCATCAATCTCTGAGGACATCCATTTTCTCTCCTTAATCATCTCTTCCACTTTTAAATTCCTTTTAGAAGCATCAGAACCCTGGAATGTTGAATTGCCAGTACTACTCTTCTCTCAGCCAAGTTTCTGAAATGGCTACAATGCCTATGTACTAATCCAGGCCCCAGGTTTATCTGCATTGTCAATAATTGTGCTTGTATTAATACAAATACATTACAGCGCACCAGACCAATGTTCATTAACCTTGCTTGACATGTATTTCCTTCAAACTTGACCCAACCTCTACCTTCCCCTCAATCTCTCCACTCACTGACCTATTGTCCTGGTTCCCACCTCCCTGTCACACTCCCTGTCTCCCTGTCACCTCCCTGTCCTAGTTGAATCCTAGCTCTCTCTAACCTCCTTGTGGGATTTGCTTGTGGAACTCAGGATAGTTTAAACTTATTCGGGTGTGACCTGTTCTTGTACAGATGGTACCTGCGCTGGAAGAGAGACTGATGATCCATGTTCTTGGAGCCTGCCCTCTGCACCAGCTCCTTACCCACACATTCAACAATACTTACTATGTATCTAGGTTGTGATTTCTAACACGTGCCACAGGGAGTAATCCTGCGATTAAACTATAAAATATAAAAGCAAAGTTAGACCATTTAGCTCATTGACAATGCTCAGCCATTTAATCATGGAGTTTTTTTTCCCCCCCAGGAATTCTATTTCTTTAAACTTTTTACCTAATTCAAATTCAATCTTCTGTTCCTGTACCAATCATTAGTACCAATGTGGGCTGTGATCTCTGGCTGTTCTCCTTCCCCTTTCAGGATTTCCTGTGCCCACTCAAAAGCATTCTTGACCTGGCCACAAGGAGTCTACAGAAACATCTCTCTGTACCCCTGACTGAAGTGCCCCTAATCACTATTGCTCACCAAATCTTTGGCCTCCCCTGTTAAACAACATAGCCAGTCATGATGTTACTGATCTGCCTGCTGCTGTTAATCTGAGGCTGTCCCTCTCCACAACAATTTATAGTTTGAGAGGAGTAGCCATAGATTCTTGAACTATCTGCCTACTATTGATAGTCACCCATCATTGTATTACATTTCAGAATTGGAAGTAATAAATGTAAAATCAATTTGTTTTTAACTTCGGAGCTTGGCATTCTCAGTGACAACCGGATTAATTGGTTGTTTATAATTGTACATTAGCTCTGAAATCCATAAAACCTTACTTGTGGTAGAGACCATTGAAATTGAAGCACTGAATAAAATATAGAGGATCTGACATTTTCTCCCAGCATCCTTTGAAATTAGGGAGTCAGACTGGAGTTTTAGTAATTTACCTCTTGCATATCCAAATTTGCTTTTACTGAATGGCAGTCTAGTAGGAAGAGGGAATGAAAAATGATCACATTAATACCAGAGGCACAGATTTACAGATCCTTCCCAGATAATGACACGGTTCTGTTCATGAGAACCGTCCATAACCTGAACGGTTTGTGAATTGGAGTTCAGTCAGCTTCACTGGTACACTGAGTGAGTGACTGAGTTAGAGGTTGGATAAGGCTGGTGGGGTGGAGAGAAGATGCACAGAAGTGCCTCATTCCCACCCAGCTGTGTTTGGCAACTTCATCTTGCCAGTCTCCCAAAAACTCACTTGCACAGGCTATCTATAAGCCAGATGTTTGTAACCTGGAAAGGGCATGAATATATTATTCTGCTAGGTAGTGTTATGCAGTGTCTGGGGTAGAAATTTGTGCAATCTCTATGACTAGTTATTAAAGTTACTTGTTCATACAAAGATTTGGGAGGTATTAAGCACTTTAATACTAGACAACTTTAAAATGGAATAATGCTATAGTTTTCTTGTGTAATTAATTTTGGACCACAAGCAGTACTAACAGAATAAGTCATGAACTATTACATGGAGCTTTTTATTTTCAAGTTGAATTTGCATGGTTCAACTTGTACCTGTAGAATTTACTATTTTTCCTACTTTTATTTCTTATGTAAATCCTGTGTTAACACTTGAAATTTATGGTAATCTAAATTGCATCCTTTAATTCCTGACAAAAAATAAGATGGGTTGTTATGATATGCTGGTGAAATGTGTGCTTTTTAGATGGTATATATAAAAAATTATTTTTGTGGCCAATTTATTTTTGGACATGAGGCATAGTTGGTGTTCTGTAGAGTTAACTAGCACTCCATGTTTAATATTTGAGTTGAAAATCAAAACTGCATATGCTAGTAATCTGGAAAACAAACAGAAAATGTTGGAAACATTCAGAGGCGGACAGTATCAGTTCTGACAGGTTCTTCTATTTGAACCATTAACTATTTCTTTCCACTGATAATGCATGATCTTAGTATTTTCAGAGTTTTCTGCTTTAAATGTATATGGTGTTACATTTGAAAGCTGAAAGTTTTACAAGTTAACAGAAAATATGGATACTTTGATTTGAGACTAAGCAGTTATTTGCAATAAATCTAAGCATTTGTATCTCTCACCTGCTTTACAACAATCTTCATGGAACTTTGCATGTATAGAACCTTGGTGTGGAGTGGGAGAACGAGAGGTTTGTTAATAATACAAACATATCTATGCTGCAAGCTAATGCAGTTTCCAATTTGTATTCCTAAAGCTGCCATTTTGTTACCAATTTCCAAGCTGATCTCTTTTCTTCCCCCCCCCCCCCAAAGATCTTTGTTGGCAATGGTGAGCTACTTCAAACTAGATTTGGTGCACTGCGCTCACCTACTGAGTCCATATGTATAGGGCTAATTAAGTTGACCGCCCACACCCAGGAGACATTATATGTCTTAAGTTCTTGAGTGAGTTTAGCAAGGATACTTTGTAAATTCTCTGTGTGATGTAGCAATTTTATCTTTAAGCCATATGAGTGGCAGACTGATCTAGGAACTTGGTGTTCCTGTACAGGGGGATGTCTTCAAGTAAAACACTGCCAACTGTTATGTTGCAAGGTGTAGGAGAGGGAAGCACTAATGGGGCATCCAAAAGTATTAGGAACAACTTTAAAAGTCACGTAGAGGGAAGCCTAAGAATGCTGCTTGAGTTTTGCTGTGAGGCTTTTAAATCACTTTGTTTATTGTATTGTTACAGAAACATTGTAATATTTTGCCATTTTATCCCAAGGTTGCTATGATAATTTGAATTTTGCAATATATTGTTTTAAATGGAATAATATTAATGCTTACATCATAAAATTGCAAATGGATTTAGAATAGTCAGCAGAAATGTTATAAAGGAAGTTCCTTACAAGAGAAAAGTTAAGTTGAGACCATGCACAAATAACATTAGCTCTGATCAATAAATGTGGTGAACTGTAGAAATTTTGCTAATTTTCAAGTCTAAAGAATTTCAAAAGAGCATTCAAGATAAGTTAGTAAAATGATATTAGAGAAGCACAAATTTGGGGAAGGGTACAAGACCACCTCAGTGGCAATGAACGTACTTCAGAACTTGGTGCAGTCCATCGTGGAAAATGTATGACCACAGCCATACTGCCTAGATCAGGCCAGCCCTCTAAACTTAACCAGAGAAGAATGGTGCTTGTAAGAGAGGCTACTGTGACATCAGTCACTGAGGGAGCTGCAGAAATCAGTGGCTGTAACTGGAGATGAAGTTACATGATGTACAAACATCGGTGTCAAACTCAAGGCCCGCAGGCCATATCCGGCCCGGCGTACAATTATATCCGGCCCGCGAGATCATTTTAGATAGATCTATTATTTTAATTATTAATGGACCGGCGATATGAAGCCTATGATTGTAGGTTAATACCAATCATAAAAATAATGCTTGCTCAGCAGTCTTCTTCATAAGAAACGGAATTTGTGAAGTGAAACACTTTGTAGTTATAGCAGAGACTGAGACACATGAGAACAGGCTGAAAAAACGGAGGCAATGAAAGCTGCGTTCGCACGCGCCCGACTGATCCAGCCCGCATGAAGCTGCATTTTGCCCAATCCGGCCCGTGACCTAAAATGAGTTTGACACCCCTGCTCTAAGGCATTGCACAAAAAGTATGGAAGAGTGGCAAGCATATGCTTACCCATTTTTAAAAGAAAAATAAATTTTTTTTGCGAAGTGTCACTTAGAAGATGTGGAAGAAGGTCTTTGAGACTAAAGTGGAACTTTTTGGCCTTAACACTAAGTGGTACATATGGAGTAAATCCAATACTACAGATCAGCCACGTAACACCATCCCCACTGTAAAGTTAAGGTAGAAGTAGAATCATGCTCTGGGGATGCTTTTCAGCAGCAGGGACTAGAAATCTGGTCAGGATAGATGGAAAGATGAATGCTGCTAAATATGGAACAATTCTAGATTTAAAAAACTGCTACCCTCTGCCAGAAAGCTTAAACTGGTGAGGAAGTTTGGCTTTCAGAAGGACAGTGACCCCAAAACACACTGCCACAGCAACCATATTGTGGCTTCAAATGAAGAAAATTGATGTCCTTGAGTGGCCCAGTCAGAGTCCTGAACTTAACCTGATCGAATATTTCTGGCAAGACCTCAGGATTGCTGTCCACTGCTGCTCCCCAACTAATCTGGCACATCTTTAATAATTTTGCAAGGAGGAATGGCAAACCTTGCCCCGTCACCTTGTGCAAAGCTTATCGTGATTTATCCCAAAAGACTGTAATAACTGTGAGGTGATTCAACTAAGTCAGGGGTCGGCAACCCGCGGCTCCGGAGCCGCATGCGGGTCTTTCATCTCTGTGCTGTGGCTCCCTGTGGCTTTGCAAAATAAATAATGAGTATTTAATTAAAATGTATTTTATGTTAGTTTGTTAGTTTTTGAAATGTAATTCTAAATTTGAAGATTATGGTGATCTTGTACAATCTAAATAAACGTTGTGGCGACCCATTTCCTGGCACATCCGAACCGGCTCACAATTAGCCAGCGTTCCGGCTAAGGGAGATAGCCTACGGGGGTTTGTGAGTACGTGTCTTTTGGAGCATCCATGCCCATGGGGGGGAGGGTTGAGGGAGGCTTAAAAGCAAGGCTGTTTAGTTCGAATAAAGTTATCTTTGACTGCGGTTTACTGACTCCGTGTCATTATTTTAGCGCTGCTTGTAGCACACCGCTACAATGTGTTTTTTATCGCTATTAATATGTCACCACAGCCAATGCCTGACACCCACCACTCCCCTAAGCATTGATCCATCCCTACTGAATACGACTGCATTGTGAGTCAACCTGATCTTGTGATGGAACTGGCCGACACAGCCGACAAATACATATAGGTGTCCAAGTTTAGACTTGATGGCAGACCTTGAAGATGTTGCCCGTCAGAAGGCCGTTCTTGCTCAGATGGAGTGATATTGAAAACCTCCCCAAACGGACAAACTTGTGTTCAAAACATGGAATGCTATCCCCGACATTTATGTAAACATTAAAAAGTATGCGCTTGGAGTCCTGTCGATCTTTGGATCCACATATGTATGTGAGCAGGTGTTCTCCAACATGATCTTTATTAAAAACAAACATCGCGCATGCCTCACAGATGACAGCCTGCGATCCTGTGTAAAGATGAAGGTGACGTCATACAGCCCTGATGTGCAGACACTGTGCGCTGAGGTCCAGGAGCAGAAATCCCATTAACCAAGTATGATAAATATTTTAATTGCCTATTATTTTACATATATTCATATTTTTTCATGGTTCAGTGAAATAGTCCTTTTATTTTTCAGGTTGACAGCTGGCTGACGTTATTTTTGGTTTGCTGCTGGCAGACAATTTAAGTTCGGCGTTTTTCATAAATACAAGAAGGACTCAAATAGACATTGAGTATTTTACTTAAAAGTAACCTTCAACCCAACGTCTTTTTTTCGGAGTTCAAACTGCTTTTATTGCATGCAGAAATGTAATTATGTTTTCTCTGCAGGAGTTCATCGATTTCATAAATGCAACACATTATAGTTTGTTTATACATAGCATAAAGGCAAAAAAAATGTTGTATGCAGTGTTATTTCATTTTAAATGTCAAACGGGTTTTGTGGCTCTCAGTGTTTTCTTTTCTGTGGGAAACGGGTCCATATGGCTCTTTCAGTGATAAAGGTTGCCGACCCCTGACCTAAGTACTGAGCAAAGGGAGATGAATATTTTTGAATTGCTGACATTTCACTTATTGAGTTTTTAGTTTTTCATGCTTTTGCAATTATGTGTGTTTTGGGCTCTACTATGGAAAAAATGAACATGTGAGTCACAAATAATAAAAAAAATCTCAGTTGAATTGATCAAAATCCTTGGTTGTAATAGTCATGTTAACAAGGGGTTGGGTGCTGAATACTTTTATAAGGCATTGTATGTTGAGTCAGAGTTACAAAGAGGGAGAAGAGGCTGTATGTAAGATTGATGGATTTCTGGGTCACCTCCAACATTGCAGAGATCAGCTTGTTTAGTGGAGAAGTGTTTTTATATTTTTGAAATACAGTGAGGAATTGCTGGCCCTTCAAACCGTTCCAGCCAGCAATCCCTTGGTTTAATCCTAGCATAATTACAGAACAATTTACAATGCCCAACTAATCTACTAACCTGGATATCTATGGACTGGGAGGAAACCCACATAGTCACGAGAATGTGTAAACTCCTTACAGGTTATTGTAATATTGACTACTGATTTTGAACGGCTATTACTATAGACATTTGTTTATTCTTTCTGTATTAACACTTGTGCTAGTTCTAATTGTATTTTCTTGTGATTTTTATACATTAGTAGTGAATCTTTTGTTTGCAAATGTATATAAGGATACTCTGAGCTGAATGAGAAAAGAACACATTATGAACGTTAAAAATTTTCATTAGACAGAAAAAAATGTTTATTTCTAATTTGCATCATTGTCATTTAAAGTATTTTAAAACATGCAAAATGTGCAGCAATTTTTCCTTCCAAAAAATCAAAAGTAATATTTCAAGTCAAATCAAGTCACTTTTTATTGTCATTTCGACCTTAACTGCTGGTACAGTACATAGTAAAAATGAGGCGTTTTTTCAGGACCATGGTGTTACATGACACAGTACAAAAACTAGACTGAACTACACAAAAAAAACAACACAGGAAAAAAAACTACACTAGACTACAGACCTACCCAGGACTGCATAAAGTGCACAAAACAGTGCAGGCATTACAATAAATAATAAACAAGACAATAGGGCAGTAAGGTGTCAGTCCAGGCTCTGAGAGTCTGATAGCTTGGGGGAAGAAATTGTTACATAGTCTGGTCGTGAAAGCCGGAATGCTTTGGTGCCTTTTCCCAGACAACAGGAGGGAGAAGAGTTTGTATGAGGGGTGAGTGGGGTCCTTCATAATACTGTTTGCTTTGCAGATGCAGCGTGTAGTGTAAATGTCCGTAATGGTGGGCAGAAAGACCCCAATGATCTCAACTAACCTCACTATCCACTGCAGGGTCTTGCGATCTGAGATGGTGCAATTTCCGATCCAGGCAGTAATGCAGCTGCTCAGGGTGCTCTCAATACAACTGCTGTAGAATGTGATAAGGATGGGGGGGTGGGAGATGGACTTTCCTCAGCCTTCGCAGAAAGTAGAAACGCTGCTGGGCTTTCTTTGCTATGGAGCTGGTATTGAGGGACCAGGTGACATTCTCCACCAGGTGAACACCAAGAAATGTGGTGCTCTTTATGATCTCTACGGAGGAGCCATCGACGTTAAGGGGGCGATTGGTCGCTCTGTGCCCTCCTGAAGTCAACAACCATCTCTTTTGTTCACATTCAGAGACAAGTTGTTGGCTCTTCACCAGTCCATTAGCCGCTTACTATTTCAATATGAATTTTCATTTGGGTGCTAAGGGAGAAGTAAATTTTTCAAAACATTTTCAAACTTTTTCAATGCAGTTTTGGTATAATCTCATTATAGAAAGTTTAATAACATGTTTAATAATTGTCAGTGCCAAGCTGATGTAATACCTGTTATAATTGAGTGGAGAATCCTCTGTTTCAATTAAAGATGACCAATTCTCTTTTCTTGTAGGATGAAGCAGAGCAGAGTTGAACAGAAGGTTGGGATCCCGCCTACTTCCATTGTTGATAAGGGAAATAAAAGACAGAAGACTGGCTTGGCTCAAGACATTGAGATGTTAAATAGTTCTCATGCAGATTGGGGAAATCTGCATTATGATTTAATTCTGCACATCTTCCAGTACTTGCCATTGGTGGATCGGGCTTGTGCATCTTCAGTGTGCAGAGCGTGGAATGAAGTCTTTCACATGCCTGAACTATGGAGAAGGTTTGAATTTGAACTGAATCAGCCAGCAACATCCTATTTGAATTCAACTCACCCAGATCTGATCCAGCAAATAATCAAAAAGCACGCTGATCATTTGCAATATGTCAGTTTTAAGGTAAAGAATCGTGTGTAGTTTCCAAAGAAAACGTGGCTCCCATGCACATTAGACTTGGGTATTGTTTACTGTCCCAGCCATCATATTGCAGGAAAAAGAGACAGAGAGGATTTATGGAAGTGTTGCTGGGAATGAAAAATATGAAGACTCTGATTACTTGGGGTTATATTCTTTGTGACAGCAGAACTTGTGGGGAAAACTAAATTGAAGTTTGTTAAATCGAGGGTATTGGACAGTAACTAGGAAGTACCTATCTTTGATCAAAGGTCATAAATGTAAAATAATGGGTAGGAGGAGGGAAGATGAAGAAATAGTGGCCAATAGCTTGCCATACTTGAAGAGTTGTGATTTTCAGGACTATGGGTAAATGGTAGAAGGTGGGATTTAGGTTGTTTATTGACATTAATGGTATGGACCAAATAATTTTGTTATTCTGAGGTGAATGTTTGTGACACATAATTCTTCTTGCTTCCTTTCTCTCACTGCAAATACATTGCTCTCCTTTTCTGAATTCCAGGCTGCTGATAGTCATCTAATCCTGAACAATGGGGTATATTTAGAGAATCACAGGAGATTGGTTTACTGTGTGGAAGATTCACAGTTGAGTGTTACTACTTAATGTTTAATGTTACTACTCTTCATTTGATAATCATTTTATGTTCAGAGGTACAGAGTCTAGTTTTTTTTGCTCATTATGCCTTTCCTAAAAGTCCTGGGAGCAACAGAATAAAATTTTAACATGCATATCAACATTGGAGAAATGTAAGCAGCTCATGTGAGAAGTGAGATTTTTTTTTACCTCTTGGTAATCATATAAGTACTAGAATAAAAATCTCAGTATTTGCAGAGTATTAGTTGTGTTAGTATTAAGGCAGGAAAAGTGTTGCGGTCAGTTTCTAAAGTTTGGATCAGAACAAAGAAGCAGTATTTGTAGTGCTTGCAATTTCATGCCATAGGCTGCCCCATCACCATTCACAAATTCAAAATTGCAGTGTCATACAAACAATAGCCACAACTAGAGGATCAAACAAGAGCAAAAATAAGGATTTTGGGTGGGTGTGAAACGAAGATGTTGTAAAGGAAAAATAAAGTTTTGAATGGGCAGAATTGAAGCTTAAAGTATGTTTAATTGAACTTGTGATCATAAACATCTATTATGTGTATATTTTGAAATTCGAACTACCATTGAGTTTGCAACAGTTTTTGAAAAATAGGTAAATTGTATTACTTAAAATTAATTCTTCAATAAGGTTGAAGAAAGAGTACAGAGAATATTTATAAGGATGTTGCCAGGTCTGTAAGACCTGAGTTATAAGGAAAGATTGAATTAGGTTAGGACTTTATTCATTGGAGCATAGAAGATTGAGGGGAGATTTGATAAAAGTTTATAAAGTTGAAGTGTATAGATAAGGTAAATGCAAGCAGGCTTTTCCACTGATGTTGGATGAGACAAGTACAAGAGATCATGGGTTAAGGGTGAAAGGTGAAAAAATTAAGGGGAACATGAGGAAAAACTTCACTCAGGTTTGTGAGTGTGGAATGAGCTGCTAGCACAAGTGGTACATGCAAGCTTGATATCAACATTTAAGAAAAGTTTGGATAGGTACACAGATAGTAGGGATATGAAGGGCAATGGTACTGATGCAGTTGGTGAGAGTATGCATTTTAAATGTTTTCAGTACAGACTAAATGGGCCAAAGGGCCTGTTTTTGTCCTGTATTTTTCTTTGACTCTATGACCCATCAACTAAGTTAAAGATAAATCGCTTTTTCCCAGTTAATCCATACAAAAACTTTTGTGGGAAGAGTTCCATATTCTCATTATCTTGAATGTTTTTTTTTATTGCTAAATGCTTAACTCTTTTAAATTATACCCTCCTCTTCTGGCAGAGTAGTTTGAGTTTGGCTTCTTTTAATCTTACTGAGACCTGTGTTAAAGAATTAGTTCAGGTTTGGCAATGTTACTCTGCATGAAAATGGAATTGAAATCAAGTACATGGTTAAATATGAAGGATACTTTCTTTTAGAAGACAAAGGGCAGCTTGATGTTTCTCAATACAGAGAAAGGTGATAGTTGGAAGAGGATGTATACAAGGGCAGAGCAGCCACTATAACTTGGTGTTAAGATATACAAATCTTTAGTTTTAAATTAAAAAGTAATTCAAGTGGTATTGTAAGTTTGTAAAGAACAACACTTAACTGATTTGGCTGGAGTTAGAATACTGTCCTATAGGATCTGGGACATAGAAGTCTTGTGGACAAGGAATGCCGCAGTGTTTTTTACATTTTGGGTATTTTTTTAATTGCAAAGATATCTAGTGGAGGAGTAAATTTGTTTAAGCATTCATTCCACTATATATTTTTGCAATTTTTTGTAAATCTGTGACTCATTTTGTGACACTTTTGCTTGTATACTCAACTCTATGTGGAGTCCTTGGACAAAGATCAAAACTTGCAGTCCAATGTAATAAGGAAGGTTTGCCAGAATAAGAATTAAAGCAATTTAGGGGACTAAATAATATCAAACAAGAATTGACAGTAATATTTAGAATATCATTCAAGTGAAAGTGAATTCACATCAATCCTTGCTCTTCAGATTTGAATTATTGTCCTGTTTGTCCTATTTTTCCTATTTTTAATCCTTTTTTTAATACCTTCAGCCTCTAAATTTGTTTACTTTTACATTTTGGAAGCAGTTGCTGGGCCAGGCCCGTGAAGGTGGAAAAATGTAGGTTGTATTTAACTGCAGTGAGGCTAGAAGAATACTATGCTAGGTAGTGCAGTTGTTGCAGCTGTTAGAACCTTTTGAAGACTTGCATGTAGGATATTGACAATTCAGTATGAACATCAAAAGGATACCATGAGATAATGATTACTCATAAGTTTTTTGAAAATGGTTATTAAGGGAGATATTGAAAGCCTAGGTCATTAATTTTGTTCTAATTAATATTCTTTGAATAGGTGATTATTGTGCAAGGAGGCAGTTTGAATATTTCAGTTTCATTATATGGTGCAGAAGAAGATTATCAGTAAGGGGGTTACTGCAATTCTATCAAAACCATGTAATGTTATTTGTATATTTGGTTTAATGTGGAAAAGGATGGGCTAACTGAACAACTATTAGATTTTCTTCATTCCATGAGTCCTAGAAGTCCTCTAAGTCTGCAGGAAAACAAATATTCAGGGTTGCTGCCGTGAGTTCCGTCTCAGTGAACTGGTCTTTCCTGGCTGCATTTGATACACTTGATTGAAGCTTAAAGAGTCATTACATGGCCTCCTTTCTCACTACTTCTGTCACTTCTCCCCCCCCCCCCCACCCCGCGTTTATCCTCGTCTTGTAGCTTCTCTGTTAACCTTGTCGTGTAACCTCTGTGTTAACCTTCAACAATATCCAAAGGTCTGAACTTTTTTCCATTTAATGACTCTCGACATGCCTATAATTTTTTGTCATGTTGCTTGTCCACTTTCCAGCTCTAGATGAGTGATCTTTCTTCCGGCTCTAAATGAATAAATTTCTTTCAGCTAATTGCAGAGAACCAAAACCATTGCTTTTGATTCCTGCTATGATGGTGCTAGCCTTTAACACCATCCTACCCCAAGTGTAATCCACCATTTTGCAACTACAACATACCATTTTGCACTGAGATGAGCTTCTGGACTATCACCAAGATGCCAACAGTCACCCTCATGCAGGGCCCCGATTTAGAATTTCTATTCAATGTCAACAGGTTCTTTTCTCACCCAGATGCTGTTAGACTTGCTGTATTCCTTCAGCTGATTGTTGTTTCACCTTCATAATATTCAGTCTCTCGTCACTAGCTCTGTCAATTTGCAGAAATCTCTATGCGTAGCCCATCATTGTGGGTTGGTGATCTACCATACATAAGTTTGAATTTATTCAAACTTACTTTTCATATTATTCGTACCAGTTCTGAATGCACTATTGCCTTGTTTTCAAGTTTTCATTGACTTGGCGTTTATCTCTCTAATTTTCCCTAGTGCTAACCCTGTGCCCATGCTATCCAGTTGTCTTTCTCCTTCAAGTCGATACTCAAAGCTATCTGTTTGACCAGATGTTTGGTCATTTGTCTATTTACCTTTTTGGTGTCAGGTTTTATTTTGATATTGTGGAGTAGCTTGGGATGCTAAATTGACAGTGGTACATTTGTACTCGATGTGATGTGAGTGAAGTTTTTCCATACGTTTTTGACAGTTTAGGTGGTGTCAGATGTAATATTGCGTTGTACTTCTCTCTGAAGTAGTAATTGAGGTGGCAGCTTCAGGCAAGCAATACAGTCAGACAATTTTAATATTAAATCCAGTTCTAGTATTTTATTAAGACATAAGTGTGTACCAGTTTCATCTTGATTGCTGTGGACATTTGTGTTCTTTGAAACTTTAATTACTGAATCAAAGGTGTAATTGCTTTGTTCGGCTTAACTTAAGGTCTGCTTCTTGTCTTCACTAGGTTGACAGTAGCACTGAGTCTGCAGAGGCAGCCTGTGATATTCTTTCACAGCTGGTCAACTGTTCCATAAAGACCCTGGGACTGATTTCCACAGCAAGACCTAGTTTTATGAATTTGTCAAAGGTACTTTTCCCAGTTTTATTCCTTTTAAAGTTCTTGCTTGTTATGTAGCATTCATTGTTACCTTTGTTTTCATAGTCACGCTTCGTATCAGCTCTGACTGTGGTGTTTGTGAACTCCAAGTCACTTTCATCAATCAAGATTGATGACACACCAGTAGATGATCCATCTCTGAAAGTTTTGGTGGCTAATAACAGTGACACTTTGAAACTGTTGAAAATGAGCAGCTGCCCTCATGTTTCACCTGCAGGTAAATCCTAGTTTACAATGTAATTTGCAATTCATCAATAAATATTTTACAGTACTGCAATAGTGTGCCCAAAATGTTTCTATTCTAGCAATATTGATTTTGGGAATCTATTGAATCTTAATTTTCTTCCCACCCACCGCTTAGGATGTTTAACATCATGCTATCTAATCTTTATTTAATAATTAGAAATTCATTTTTAAATCAGTTTATTCAGAAATTATGTTGGGTATTCATCATCCTAAATATGGTAGTGTTAAACTGTTGAATAGTTTGCAAAAGTGCCTCAGTTTATTTATAATATATTTATTGTTTTGAAAGGATTTGGGTATTATATCTGACAAATTAATCTTGCTTTACCTAGTGTTTTCCTCATGGATCTAATTGTAAAGTAAAATCACTTTCGTGATCTCCCTTCATCTGTTTTGTTTAACGAGATGATAGACAAAGAATGCAATAAGAATTGTCTGATAGATTTGCTGAAGGATGCTGGGATGATCTTCTACCCAAGGTATGTTTGTACAGGGACTTGTCTAGGTAACCTGCAGAAGTGCGAGTTTCCATTGCTATAACCAGCAGAAACTGCTGGTAGCATATTCTTTGCTGCCAGTGTTTGTTTCAGTCAAGCAGAAAGATCTTCCAGTTTTCCTATTTTCTCAGTTTTCAAGCTGGAAAACCTGCCCACTAAGCTTGTTGTGACGTCTTGAGCAATATAGCCTATATTTAAGTGAAATGGTTTGTTAGCTCTGAAAGGTTATACTAACTTGGGGAATGAAAGTTGTGATCCATTATTAGTCTTTAGACTCTGGAAGTTAAATGTTACTGCAGAGTTTAAAAGTAGAGGAGTTGTATTAAATCTTTCTAAAACACTCATCTGATCTCAGCTGGAATATTATTTATTTCTAAGTTCCACATTATGAAAAATTGTATCAAAATTGGAGAGACTCCAGACTAGATTTGAAAGTTCGGGGTGTGGGGCTACATTTGTAGATAAGAGATGGTGGGTCTGTTTTTCATGGGTAAAAATCAGGAACCTGAGGTGAGGGATCTTGGGTCCAAGTTTATTGCTCCTTGTAAGTTGTTACCCAGGTTAAGAAGACATGACATGCTAGCCTTTATTAGTTGGAGGATTGAGTTCAAAAGCTGGGAAGCTATGTTGTAGCTTTATAAAACTCTAGTTGGGCTACATCTGGAGTATTGCATGTATCATCCCATTATAAGAAGGATGTTGGGGCTTTGGAGAAGGTGTGTAAGAGGCTTACCAGGGTGCTGCTTGGATTAGAGAGCATGTGCTATAATGAGAAGTCAGACAAACTTGGGTTGTTTTCTCTGGAGGGGCAAAGGCTGAGAGAAGATCTAATAGAAGTTTATAAGGTTATGAGAAGCATAGATAGACAGTATCTTTATTTTCCCAGAGCTGAATGTCTAATACTAGAGGGCATGCACTTAAGGTAAGTGGGTAAATTTAAAAGAACGTGAAGGGCAAGTTTTCTTCTAAGAGATTGCTGGTTGCATCAAGTGCACTGCCTTGGGTGATGGTAGATGCAGATATGTTAGGGGCTTTTAAAGGATGTTAAGCACATGAATGTGAAGGAAATGGAATGATATGAATTTTGTGTAGGCAGAAAGGAGTAGTGTAGTTGCTCATTTGATTGCTGTACCAAACCAATTAAATTAGCATTATGGGCTGAAGGGCCTGTCCCTATGCTGTTTTTGTTTCTCTGTAAAAGTTATCTTGAGGCAGTATTTGACAGAAATGTATTAAATGAAATGGAGAGTTGGAGGATTTAAGGATGAGGTCTTGTTCAAAGATTGAAGTCAAAGTAAATTTATTATCGAAGTACATGTATGTCACTGTATACAACCCTGAGATTCATTTTCTTGCAGGCAACCACAGCAAATAAAATCAATGAAAGACCACATCCAACAGGATGGGCAACAACCAATCTGCAAAAAAAACAAACTACAGATACAAAAAAATCATACTTAATAAATATTATTTATGAAGAATCCTGGAAAGTGAGTCCATAGGTTATTAGAGCAGTTCAGTGACAGGGCGAGTGAAGTTATCCCCTCTGGTTCAGGAGTGTATAAATTTGAAGGGTAACAGAGTTATAAATAACAAAAGGAAAAACATTTTTCTATGTTTGGAATCTGGAATATGCTGCCTGCAAGTGAGGTAGAGGCAAGTTCCATGTGACCATCAAAAGTAAATTCAATAAATATACGAGGTTAGGGGAAAAAGCCACTACATGGAAGTGGAGTGCCAGTTCAGGTTTGATGTGCCAAATGACCACTCGTGTGTAATCATTGATTCTAAGAATGTGATTATGTGGTTTTTTTAAAAGTCTTAAGTAATTTTTTTAAGGATTTGGAGCGGTGTGGTTATATTTCACAAATCACATGACTCATTGCTGAACTTGAAACTGATAGTACCACTATGTTGTGGGGGAAGTTACTAAATTTATATTATTTCCTATCCATATTTCATCCTGATCCTTTCTCTGCACGTGCAGTCAATTCCCTCTTACAATTTTGTTCAAATTGCCTTTGATTTAGTTGTTTTTTTAATTGACTGAATTTTTGCTTCTCTTTAAATATTGTTTTATAATGTACACAGGCATTCTTTGTGTGGCAGACCAATGCTATGGACTCAGAGAGCTGGCACTGAATTATTACCTTTTGAGCGATGAATTGCTATTAGCTCTTTCCAGTGAAAAACATGTTCACCTGGAACACCTTCGCATTGATGTGATGAGTGAGAACCCTGGACAGACCCAATTCCACACCATAAAAAAAAGCAGCTGGGATGCTCTTGTTAAACACTCTCCAAAAGTCAACATTGTCATGTACTTCTTTCTGTACGAAGAAGAGTTTGACCCATTTTTCCACGATGAGACTCCAGTCACACACATCTATTTTGGCCGTGCAGTCAGTAAGGAAATGTTGGGTCGTATTGGAATGAACTGTCCAAGACTTGTTGAGCTGGTGGTCTGTGCAAATGGTCACCGGCCTCTGGATGATGAGCTCATTTGCATTGCAAAGCGCTGCAACAACCTAACTGCCATGGGCCTGGGTGAATGTGAGGTTTCATGCAGTGCATTTGTAGAATTTGTGAAGCTTTGTGGAGGACGATTAACTCAACTATCCATCATGGAGGAAGTGTTGATACCAGATGAGAAATATAATGTGGAACAAATCCACTGGGAGGTTTCCAAATATCTGGGAAGGGTATGGTTCCCAGATATGATGCCTACATGGTAAAACTGATGTATGTTATCTGAGATAGAGAATAGGGAAATAGTTTGCTCTGCTTCAACAAATAAAAGTTACTTACAAAACAACTACTAAAGAAGTAACATGCTAAGATTTATGAAAACCAAGGTATACTGGGGTGTACTTTTTTGTGTGGATTCAGATGATTGCCATAATTATGACTTTCTGATTACTTGCAGATTATATAATTTTAAAGCATAATTATATTTCAGATTCTGAACCGATTGAAGTGAAAATTGATATTTAAGATACAGGTTGAATGCCTCTTATCCGAAATTCTGAAATCCAAATATTTGAGTGCTAACATGATGTCACAAATGGAAAATTTCATAAGGCACTGTGACGGTTCCCAGGCAATGCATAGGTCTCTGCATATCACAGACAGTTCTGAAACATGAGAAAATCTGCAGATGCTGGAAATTGAAAGAAACCTGGAGTTCAGATGTGTAATGAGCATAAGTTAATAAATAAATAGAAAAACATTGCATAAAGTGAAAAATGAGTATCTCTATGGAGTTCTCTTTAAAAAAAAATGGATTTGTCAGTGTTGGAGTGAGCATGTGCTGCTTAATGGTGTGATGATCATGATTGGTCCTTTGCTTGTAAAGATCTGGAAGGAAAATGGCCATCACTGTTGGACTTCCTGCCTGGGCTGTGTAGGTTTATAGTGAGGATTGGTGCATGCGAACCAATTCCACTCTTTAGGCCGGGGCATGTTCCACAGTGGCACAACAAGCTGTGGCGACCACAAGGCTGTAGGAGAAGTATCAAAGTTTTCCTTCTCCTGGACTACTTGGCAAGGCTAATGCATCCCATCTACCCAGATTTGGAATCTGAGTTGGGCTTCTCCTAGTCTGGCTGCCAACAAAGGCTGAGCCCTGCCTGCCCTCCCAGTTATACTGCTGGACACTCGATCACACCATAGCATAGCAAGCTCCATAAGAACAGGGATGCCACTTGATGGCACAGTAGTGTAGGAGAGGTCATATGTGAGTGAACTACTGCTTGGCAAGCCAAACAGTGGTCCTGCAACGATCACTACACCTGGAGCGGAGAGGCTAAGGAAGACGCTTCAGCTTCCTTAGGTGAGCAAGACCTCCAGCCCAGGACTCACTCGTAACATTATGCTGATCATGAAACAAGTAAAGATCGATGGCGATGAATTAAAAATTGAAGGTAATTGTGAATATTCAGCAGGCTGGTTGCAGAAATTTTAGAAAAGGTATGGCATTAAATTTTTGAAGTTTAAAACATTTTTTAAGAGGTAAAGAATCTACTGATCATGAAGCAGTAGAAAAAACCATTAATTTTCATTAGGTGGAGACTGAAAGCCTGCCGTTGCTTGTTCAGTAGCTGATTTGGGTATTCTCCGAATGTGGCTGTGTTGCTTTTGTTACCCTGCACACATCATATTTTCATTATATTAATGTTATGTGATTGTTACTGTTAAGTACCTGTGTGATAAGCAAATGTAAGACTTCTTCAGTCAGACTTCTTCACATAATTCAGTCAGAAATATGGCTATCTTGTATATTCCAACATCTGAAGAAAGCACTTCTGGCCCCAAGTATTTCAGCTAAGGGGTAAAACCTGTATTCACTTGGTAATCACAGAATTGAGCTGAATAATGTGGACTGCTCAAGACAGTGGCATCTATAAAGATTTTCTTTGGCTCAAGTATAGAAAATCTGAACTGATTGACAATAAGTTAATTTATTTGTGATTTTGTGCATGCTGCTTTTTTTTCTGAATGAGAAATAACCCAGTGCAAAAATCTGTCTGCTTCACAGTTTAATTTTGATTTGATTCCATGGCACCTTACTCACATTGTAAACCTAAGCAGTAGCATATTTAATAAAATGTAGCTATTGTTTTGGCTAAAAGAAAACAAACCACATGAACTGATACACTTTAAAACTTGTTTTGGAGAAATGCACTGGATATCGTATGCAGTTTAATTTATCCTCTGATTACTTTTTGCTGTAAATATCACTTGATACTTAATCCGAATTTTAAAATCTTTCTGTGTATCAGCTTAATTTACATTTTGAGGCAAAACAGATTTTGTTTAGTTTTCAATGTATTTATTGAAAGTTAACTCAGTAGTTCTAAGCTACCTTATTTATCTCTGCAAAGATTATGTGGCTAATATTTGATCTGCTCGCAAATGTATAAGCTTGATAAATATCTGGAATATTTAACTATTCTGAGATTTAAACTTGCCATTAGATAGTGGAAAATAACTAATGGTGTAAATAGATATCAGGAATTAATATGGATGTCATTCAAAGTTGTAATGCCTCCATATGCATTATATTGGATTCTGATATAACAACTACAGTGTAGTTGATTATTTAATATTGTATAATTTGAGATGTTTCCTGTAAACACCTGTGCAAGCAAATGAATCTTGAAGTAGGATATGGTAGCATGTATACTTTGATAATAAATTTACTTTGAATTTTATTGATGTGAAAATAGCAATGCTAGATTTTTGAACATGTCATTATACAGAAGCAGGACATTTGGAATTAATTTGGAATGTATTACTTCATCTGACTTCATCTTCTCAACATTTCCAGTGCTAACACCCTATTTGATAGGTCAGCTCTGTAAATACTATTGTAAAACTTGACATTAGTTTTTCATTGCCATGGAAGCACCCAACATAAATTTCACTCAAAATAAATTTAGCAGATTAGTAACCTTGGTTGATTAGAAAGCTCTCGGATCATGGAAGGTTAATTGGAATGTATTAGTATTACAAGATGATGCCTCATATTGATCCAGTTCAAATGGAGTGTCTAAAGATAAATAAGACAACAATAATCTAAGCACAATAGTTTGATATCCACATTGCATTTGACATGCCTGAGCCTGAAAAGTTGAAATCCAGTTGAAGAGGCAAAAACATTAAAATGTGGCAAAATTCCATGTGAAGGCAAAAAATCAAAGATACTGAACATGAGGGTCGATAAAAATTTATGGTTTGGAAGTAGTTGTAATACTGTGCTTCATTACACCGTTAACTAAGGTAATCTACAAACAAGTAGCTAAAGCTAAAAATGCTTTTGGAAGTACAGTAAATTCATGTACATAAAATTCTTTAATAAAATTACTGAGAATATCCTGCAGTTACTAAAAATATGGAAAGAGCAACCCTGCTTGTGTGTTTATATGGATCAAGTTAGTAATGTAGCAATAACACTGTTAGCAGTTTTAAAATAAAATCCTTTGAGTTCTGTCCAACAAGCTTAAATTGAATATACCTCTTTCAGAATATGACTGAACTTTGCATTTAATTATCTTATGATTACTATTCTATGGGAAATCTTGGCTTGGAATAGCAAATGAATTAAAAACAATTTTATTTGGGGTGAAATGTCAACCAACATGTACATCTTAAAAACACTGTTACCAAATTTAGATGACTATCTTATTTTTAAGGTTAATTAAATTTGCTGTAGATGTATGAACTTGCTGATAAACAATACATCTTCAGGAAAATATTTACACTGTTCATTAAGTTATGTATATTTTATGTATTTTCTTTACTGTGATTATAAAATTCAGAAATCAAAGGTTTTTGTGTAATTGACTGGAGCAGATAATTAATAGATGCTTTAGAAGTGGAATACTTTGGTTATTAAAGCAAACTGTGTTCCATATTCTGGTTTGTTTTTTTTTAAACGTAATTCTGTGAAGCTTGTTTTAGAAATCATTTTACAATTATTTTTTTAAAAATGGCCAGTGTTTGATATTCATCAATCCATGTAAATTCTACATTCCTGGAATAAATTCTAAAAGATTTAGTTCAGGTGCAAAAAATACACTTTGTGCTTCTCAGATTCTGTCATTGCCTCTGTCCTGGTTCAATTAAATTGGTTCAAAGCTCCAATTTAATGTCAGAAATGTAAACAATATACATCCTGAAATGCACTTCCTTTGCGACCATCCACGAAAACAGAAGTGCCCCAAAGAATGAACAGCGGTTAAATGTTAGAACCCCAAATTTCCCCGAGCTTCCCTTCTTCCCACCTGTAAGTGGCAGCAGGCAACAATTCCCCCCTTCCCCCACCGGCAGAAAAAAAGCATCAATACCTGCCACTGAGCACTTGAGCATGAGTAAAGCAATAGCAAAGACAGACTTGTAATTACTCCAAAGACTTAACGTTTCACCCTGTATATGACATTCTCTCTCTTCTTAATAAGGAAGAAGGAGGTGTCTGGTTTCACAGCAAGCAAATTGTCATGTTTCCCCAGTGGTTTACAATGTTAAAAGTCCATTACGTCACTTTTTTCGAGTTCTGTGGCAGAAGATCTTAAAGATCTCGGGGCTCCAGGCACACAGCAGCTATCCTGACTTCCCCGTTGACATATGGGTCTCCTGTCATGACACCAACCCTCGATCCGCCGGTCTCCAGAGCCCCGAGATCTAGGTTTCCAAATCTGAGCCAGACTCTTAGGCTGAGCCCTTGGCGTGCTGAACAACAACAGTTGGTTATGAAACCCTGAGAGCGACTCCCATTCCCACAAAGAATTGAAGTCTGCTGTAACTCCAGGTCAGGATCGTCCAAAGAACCCTGTAAGGGAAAAATAAAGATATTAAAGATAGAAATAGAGCTTTTTTTCTGAAGATGCAAACAAAAGTTGCTCTATAGCGCCATCATTACTCCACTCCACCTCTTCTGGGTTTTAGTAGAGATGTCCACATTCTGCGAACAAACTCTCATGCACTCTTGTATGTATGAAAGGCCTTGCTAGGCCCCATAACTTATTATCAGGGCATGTCTATCATTAATCTATAGTGCTTTCTCCAAATTGGCTAATTTATAACATTTATAAAATTAGAATTTTTAAGCTTTCAGTTGGGAGATAAACACTTTGGGGAAAACAAACAGTGTTTTCTAAATTTTACTTTTTTTTCATTATTCAATGAAAATTAAGTTCTGAGAAAACCTCCTACTAATACTGGGTTTTTCTCTCTTATCTCTGAGCCTCTTCAGTGCTTGCGTGTTGTGATTGAGTGAAATGACTCAGAATGTAGATAAAACCATTTGTTTTTCTGAGAATGAAAATCTTAAGTAATGGATAGCTTTACTAGGAGCATTATTAAGATATCTGTAAAACAAGTTGGAGCTAGGGTACGGCTTAGAACTTTGTCCAATGAAGAGTAAAATTTGCTGTTAAGGTAACAGTGACTGGGTACACCTGTTTACTTAATTAAAGTTGCAACCCAAAAGCCATTTGATCTTTCAGTAGCAACAAACATCTAAACAGAAAAGTATACTGCAGAATCTGTGGTCAAATAAACACGTATAAACAAGCTGGATGAACTCAGCAGGTCGGGCAGCATCCGTTTAAAGGAGCAGTCGACGTTTCGGGCTGAGTCCTGATGAAGTGTCTCGGCCCAAAACGTCGACTGCTCCTTTAAACGGATGCTGCCCGACCTGAGTTCATCCAGCTTGTTTGTACGCAACAATAATCTGATAGGACAGTTTAATTGTTGGTCAACATAATAAAATTGAATTATTTCCAAGCAATAGATTATTCCCAGTGGTTCTCATTAGCTGCAATGTTTGAGTGAATTGTCAAAGTTAGGGCTTGCTCTAAATAACTTAATACATTGTTCCAGGCACCAAGGAATTACCTGTCAACACATTTTGACTTCTTCCACAACAGAAGATCTGATCCCAGAACCAAATTTATGATGACATTTTAAATTTTGCTTAATTATTTTTATATATTCTTGTTGCCTAGTTGACGGCTTGTCATTAACTGCGACATATACTCGAGATTGTGTTGGATGCCAAAGAGGAAAATGTGATCATCAGTTTTTTGACTCACCCCAGGTTTTTGGTAATTTTTCTGCCAAGGGGATAGATTTAGAGGAATTTTACACCAGCATGCATGATGTAGAGGAAAAGAGATCTGCAAATAGACACTTCGAACATCCCACCTTGTTTTTTCACTCCTGCATTTGTAACTTGAATTGCAGTGTTTGAAGGGTGCATTTAATGTGAGAGAAATGAATACAATATACATCCTAAAATTATTTTTATTTGCAACCATCTGCAAAAATAGGAGTGCACCAAAGAATGAATGACAGTTAAATGTTAGAACTCCAAAGCCCCAGCTCCCCTTCCCACACATAAGCAGCAGCAAAGCAATGATCCCCCCACCAGCAAAAAATGCATTGTGGTCCCTCACTGAGCATTCAAGCGTGCAGCAAGGCATCAATAAAAACAGAGTTGCAGTACCCCAAAGACTACGTGTTCACCTGGTAATTCGAAATACCATAGACACTCCCTAATAAGGGAAAAAGAAGTGTCTCCATTTCACAGTGAGAGGGGAGACATAATAAATAACTCACTGATTTACAATGGTAAAAATCTGTTGTGTTGCTTTCTCTGAGCTCTGTGCTCAAAGAACTCGGATCTCTGGGCACACAGCCAGATATCTTTAGTCTCCCACGGCACAACAATTTCCTGCAAAGGTACAGACATCGAGTCCCCCTGCCCCCAGAGCCACGAAATCCTGAAACTCTGAAGGTGAGCTGATCATCTAGGCTGTGTCCTTGGTATAATCGAATAACAGCCAGTCGTGAGACCCCATTCTCACAAAGAGCCAAAGTCAGCGAGTGACTCGGGTCAGGGTCTTCAAAAGAACCCCGAAAGGGGAAAATGGAGATACTAAAGTAGAAATAGAGCTGTTTCTGAAGATGCAAGCAAAGGAATCACTGTTAGGTGCCATTGTCTCCTAAGCTCCATGGTCTTCTAAGTCTGTACCCCAGACTTATTTTGGCAGGTTAGATGAGCACCCCAGCACATAATAATGAAGATTAATCATTTCAGTTTTTCAAGTTGTCTTCCAAGTTAAATAGGATTATTGCTGATTTCTGTGGTGGCCAACATGCTACAACCTCCACAGTTAGCTGCTGCTTGTACCCTGCCCAGTGATGAGAGAGACATTCTCTGACTACTTTTAATACTACAGATTCTCAATGTATCTGGAACACTGGATGCAAAGAATCAATTTACAGCATCATCTCTATATCAGGTTGGTTGTTCAAGTTCCACTAACTTGAGTGAAAACAATACTCTGTCCTGCTTATTTTCTGATTTTAAAGACAGTGGGGTGTGAGAATAATGTCCATATTGCTTTTGAGTGGCTGATGAGGGAAATAATGAAGTGACAACTGAGTATATAATTTCCAGGATTATTGCTATTACTTTTTTTTGAAGGAAAGAAGGAACAACATTATCCATGCTCCATTATTCTGGTAATACTCCTATGACCAGTGAGGATGCAAAGCTTGTTGTCAATGTTGCAATCTCTTCCCTTGCTTCCCGTGGTAACCTGGGTACACTCTGTCTGGCCCTGGGTACTTAATTATCCTAATTTTTATAGAAATGCCAACACATGGTCCAGCATTTTAGAAAGAAACGAGGGCAGAAGCTGAGTCGCCATTGTTAGTGGTCAGACTTTGGCTGAAGAGGCTTAGATGAGAAGTCCTGAAGGCTCTAAATAAGTTTTTAGTAAGTTTTTTAAAAATAATCTTTCTTTAACTATTATTACATAGCTGTTCTGAGAATAGGTCAAGGGTTAGTAGTATGTTCTTCAAGTGAGATGTGGGAACTCTGGGAGACCTCCAGTCTCCCTGATAACTACATCTATATGAGGTGCATTGAGCTGCAGCTCCTTAGAGCTCATATGGGAGGAAGTGATAATAGAGCAGGATTGCAGTCAGTGGGATGAGTTGAGGTACAACTAGGAGCAAAATTGAACATGATTATGAATACAAGACTGAAGGTGTATTTGAATGCACGTAGTATAGGGAAGATGACCTTGTAATACAGTTAAAAATTGGCAGGTATGTCATTGGTATCACTGAGCCATGGCCAAAGAAGATCATGTATGGAGCTCAATATCCAAGGATACATGTTGTATCAAAAGGATAGGCAGGTATGCAGAGGGGTAGGGTGCCTCTGTTCATTTTTAAAAAAAGAAATCAAACCCTTAGACATGACATAAGATCAGAAGATGTAGAATCCTTTTGGATAGAGTTAAGAAATTGCAGGTGTGAAAAGATCCTTTTGCGAGTTAGTGTATACAGGCCTCCAAATAGTAGCCAGGATGTGGTGTATATATTATAACGGGAGATTGAGAAATGATGTCTAAAGAACAATGTTTTAATAGTCATGGGGGAATCTAATATGCAAGTAGATTGGGGAAAATCAGGTTAGTGCGGGATCCAAAGAGATAGAATTTGTAGAAAGACTACAAGATGGCTTTTTATTTTAAACAGCAACTTGTGGTTGGGCCCACTAAAGAAAATTTAATTCTGGAGTAGGTGTGTAATGAACCAGACTGATTAGGTAGCTTAAGGTAAAGAAACACTTAGGAGGCAGTAATCATAACATAACAGAATTTCCCATTCCATTTGAGAGGGATGAGCTAAAATCAGATGATTTAGTATAGCAGTGAAGTAAAGGGAATAGAGGCATGAGAGAGAAGCTGGCCAAAGATGATTGGAAGGGGATACCAGGAGAGATGTTAGAACAGAAATGGCTGGAAATTCTGGGAGCAATTCAGAAGGTGCAGGACAGATACATTCCAAAGAAGAAATATTCTAAAGGGAATGCAAGACAACTGTAGCTGAAGAGGGCAGTCAAAGATAGCATTTAAGCAAAAGAGAGGGAATGCAATATAACAAAAAATAATGGGAAACTAGAGGATTGTGCAGCTTTTAAAAACCAACAGAAGGTAACTAAAAGCAAAAAGGAGAGAAAAGATTAAATATGGTAAGCTAGTTAATAATCTAAAAATACCAATTTTTTAGATACAATATTTAAAGAGTAAGAGATGAGAGTGGATATCGGAATACTGAAAAATCTTGCTGGAGAGGTAGTAATGGGGCAGGGGGAAAATAGTGGACAAGGTGAATGAATATTTTGTCAGTCTTCACTGTGGGAGATGCTAAAAGTTCACAGTACATTTATTATCAAAATATGTATACAGTGGCATGCAAAAGTTTGGGCACCCCAAGAGATTTGAGCTCTCAGATAACTTTTACCAAGATCTCAGACCTTAATTAGCTTGTTAAGGCTATGGCTTGTTCACAGTCATTATTTGGAAAGGGCCAGGTGATGCAAATTTTAAAGCGTTATAAATACCCGACTCCTCAAACCTTGTCCCAACAATGAGCAGCAATGGACTCCTCTAAGCAGCTGCCTAGCACTCTGAAAAAGCACCCTGAACATCCTCTGCACAACACCATCCAGAGACAGAGAAGCAGCTTCAGCGGCAGGTTGCTGTCAATGCAATGCTCCTCAGACAGGATGAAGAGATCATTACTCCCCAACGCCATTCGGCTCTACAATTCAACCACCAGGGGCAAGACATGTTAAAGTGCCGGGGTTAGGACTGAGCTTAAGTTACCACTCAATGCACTTTAGTAAACCATTTAAGAACTTTTTAAAAGCTAATTATTAATGTTTTTTGGGAGGGTGATTTTAGATGCATATCATATTTATACTGAGTTAAGATACTGTATGTAATTAGTTTTGCTACAATAAGTGTATGGGACACTGGAAAAATGTTGAATTTCCCCTTGGGGATGAATAAAGTATCTATCTATCTATCTATCTATCTATCTATCTAAATTAAAATAACTGATGCCCACGAAGCAGGAGAAGGCTATAAGAAGATAGGAAAGCGTTTTAAGGTAGCCATTTCCTGAGTTCGTAATGTAATTAAGAAAATGGCAGTTAACAGGAACAGTGGAGGTCAAGTTGAGGTCTAGAAGACCAAGGCACTTTCCGAGAGAACTGCTCGTAGGATTGCTAGAAAGGCAAATCAAAACCCCTGTTTGACTGCAAAAGACCTTCAAGAAGATTTAGCAGACTCTGGAGTGGTGGTCCACTGCCAAACTGTGCAGCAACACCTGCACAAATATGACCTTCATGGATGATTCATCAGAAGAAACCATTTCCTGCATCCTCAACACAAAATTCAGCGTCAGAAGTTTGCAAAGGAACATCTAAACAAGCCTGATGCATTTTGGAAACAAGTCCTGTGGACTGATGAAGTTAAAATAGAACTTTTTGGCCGTAGTGAGCAAAGGTATGTTTGGAGAAAAAAGGGTGCAGAATTTCATGAAAAGAACACCTCTCCAACGGTTAAGCATAGGGGGTGGATTGATTATGCTTTGGGCGTGTGTTGCAGCTAGTGGCACGGGGAACATTCCACTGATAGAGGGAAGAATGAATTCAATTAAATACCAGCAAATTCTGGAAGCAAACATCACACTGTCTGTAAAAAAAAGCTGAAGATGAAAAGAGGATGGCTTCTACAACAGGATAATGATCCTAAACACACCTCAAAATCCACAATGGGCTACCTCAAGAGGCGCAAGCTAAAGGTTTTGCCATGGCCCACACAGTTCCCCGACCTAAACATCATCGAAAATCTGTGATAGATCTCAAAAGATCAGTGCATGCAAGACGGCCCAAGAATCTCACAGAACTAGAAGCCTTTTGCAAGGAAGAATGGGCAAAAATCCCCCAAACAAGAATTGAAAGACCTTAGCTTGCTACAAAAAGTGTTTACAAGCTGTGATACTTGCCAAAGGGGGTGTTACTAAGTACTGATCATGCAGGGTGCCCAAACTTTTGCTTTGGGCCCTTTTCCTTTTTTGTTATTTTGAAATTGTAAAAGATGGAAATAAAAAAAGTAATCTTGCTTAAAATATTAAATAAATATGTCATCTTTAACTTTATGCCTTTTGGAAATCAGGTCATCTTTTACTCGCTTAGCTATTCACAGTAACAGAAATTTTGACCGGGGTGCCCAAACTTTTGCATGCCACTGTATATTATACAACCTTGAGATTCGTCTAACAAGCAGCCATGAAACAAAAATTCAATAGTGTTAAGGAACAATTATGAGTGCAGTTTTTATTACTAAGGAAAGGGTTCATGGGAAGCTGAAAGTTCTGAAGGGAGTTAAGTCACTACTGGGATGGACTACACCCCAGGGTTCTGAAAAAGGTAGCTGAAGGGGTTCTGGTGGCATTTGAAAATCTTCCAAGAATCACTAGATTTTGGAATGGTTCCAGATGACTGGAAAATTGCAAATGTTATTCAAGTCTTAAAAAAGGGAGAGAGTCAAAAGAAAGGAAATTATAGGCCAGTTAGCCTGACTTCAGTGATTGGGAAGATCAGGTCAAGTCAAGTCAACTTTTATTGGCATTTTGACCATAACGGCTGGTACAGTGCATAGTGAAAATGTAACAATGTTTTTCAGGACCATGGTGTTACATGACACAGTACAAAAAAATAGACCGAACTATGTAATAAAAAACAACACAGAGAAGGCTACACTAGACTACAGACCTATACGGGACTGCATAAAGAGCACAAAAACAGTGCAGGCATTGCACTGAACTCCAAGATGTTGGAGTTTATAAGATATTTTGGTGTTCTTGGTGACACATAAGAAAATAGGCCAAAGTCAACATATCAGAATCAGAATCAGGTTTATTATCTCCGGCATGTGATGTGAAATTTGTTAACTTAGCAGCAGCAGTTCAATACAATGCATTATCGAGCAGAGAGAGAAAAAATAATAACAAAATAAAATAAAACATAAAAATAAACAACTAAATGAATTACGTATATTGAATAGATGATTAAAAATGTGCAGAAACAGAAATACTTTAAATTTTAAAAAAATGTGGTAATGTCCAAAGCTTCAAGGACCATTCAGGAATCAGATGGCAGAGGGGAAGATGCTGTTAATGAATCGCTGAGTGTGTGGCTTCAGGCTTCTGTAACTCCTGCCTGATGGTAACAGTGAGAAAAGAGCATGCCCTGGGTGCTGGAAGTTTTTAATAATGGATGCCTCCTTTCTAAAACACTTCTCCCTAAGATGTCCTGGGTATTTTGTAGGCTAGTGCCCAAGATGGAGTCAAGTCAAGTCAAGTCAATTTTTATTGTCATTTCGACCATAACTGCTGGCACAGTGCATAGTAAAAATGAGACAACGTTTTTCAGGACCATGGTGTTACATGACACAGTACAAAAAACTAGACTGAACTACGTAATTAAAAAAACAACACAGAGAAAGCTACACTAGACCACAGACCTACACTGGACTGCATAAAGTGCACAAAAACAGTACCAGCATTACAATAAATAATAAACAGGACAGTAGGGCAAGGTGACAGTCCAGGTTCGGGTATTGAAGAGTCTGATAACTTTCTGGGAAGAAACTGTTACATAATCTGGTCATGAGAGCCTGAATGCTTCGGAGCCTTTTCCCAGGCAGCAGGAGGGAGAAGAGATTGTATGAGGGGTTCATGGGGTCCTTCATAATGCTGTTTCCTTTGTGGATGCAGCGTGTGGTGTAAATGTCCGTGATGGCAGGAAGAGAGACCCCAATGATCTTCTCAGCTGACCTCACTATCCACTGCAGGGTCTTGTGATCCGAGATGGTGCAATTTCTGAACCAGGCAGTGATGCAGCTGTTCAGGATGTCCTCAATACAACCCCTGTAGAACGTGATGAGGATGTGGGGTGGGAGATGGAATTTCCTCAGCCTTTGCAAAAGTAGAGACGCTGCTGGACTTTCTTTGCTATGGAGCTGGTGTTGAGGGACCAGGTGAGATTCTCTGCCAGGTGAACACCAAGAAATTTAGTGCTCTTTATGATCTCTACCGAGAAGCCATCGATGTTCAGCGGGGATTGGTCACTCCGTGCCCTCCTGAAGTCAATGACCATCTCTTTTGTTTTGTTCACATTAAGAGACAGGTTGTTGGCTCTGCACCAGTCCGTTAGCCGCTGGACCTCCTCTCTGTAAGCTGACTCGTCATTCTTGCTGATGAGACCCACCACGGTCGTGTCATCGGGGAACTTGATGATATGGTTCGAGCTGTGTGTTGCAGCACAGTCGTGGGTCAGCAGAGTGAACAGCAGTGGACTGAGCACGCAACCCTGGGGAGCCCCCGTGCTTAGTGTGATGGTGTTGGAGATGCTACTCCCGATCCATATTGACTGAGGTCTCCCAGTCAGGAAGTCTAGGATCCAGTTGCAGAGGGAGGAGTTCAGGCCCGGTAGGCTCAGCTTTCCAATCAGTTTCTGAGGGATGATTGTGTTGAATGCTGAACTGAAGTCTATGAACAGCATCCAAACGTATGTGTCTTTTTTGTCCAGGTGGGTTAGGGCCAGGTGGAAGGTGGTGGCAATGGTGTCATCTGTTGAGCGGTTGGGTCTTTACGCAAACTGCAGGGGTCCAGTGAGGGGGGCAGCAGGGTCTTAATATGCCTCACGACGAGCCTCTCGAAACACTTCATGATGATGGATGTAAGTGCAACGGGACGGTAGTCATTTAGGCAGGACACTGAAGACTTCTTCGGCATGGGGATGATGGTGACGGCCTTGAAGCACATTGGAACGGTGGCGCTGCTCAGGAAGATGTTGAAGATGTCTGCTAGCTGGTCTGCGCATCCTCTGAGCACTCTACCAGGGATGTTGTCTGTCCAGCAGCCTTCCGTGGGTTGACCCTGCACAGGGTTCCTCTCACATCGGCCACGGAGAGACACAGCACCTGGTCATTTGTAGGAGGGGTGGACTTTCTCACCCCCACGTCATTTTCCACCTCAAACTAGGCATTGAAGTTATTCAGCGCATTTGAGAGGGAGGCATCACCTGCACTAGATTTACAACCTACTGCAGCTTCTTTCGGTCCTGTGCAGTAGCCCCTCCATACCATATAAAGGAGGATAGTAAAAGCTTCTTTAGGTATGTGAAGAGGAAAAAATTAGTTAAGACCAAAGTTGGGCCCTTGAAAGCAGAAATGGGTGAATTTATTATGGGGAACAAGGAAATGGCAGACGAGTTGAACAGGTACTTTGGATCTGTCTTCACTAGGGAAAACACAGACAATCTCCCAGATGTAATAGTGGCTAGAGGACCTAGCGTAATGGAGGAACTGAAGGAAATTCACATTAGGCAGAAAATGGTGTTGGGTAGACTGATTGGATTGAAGGCTGATAAATTCCCAGGGCCTGATGGTCTGCATCCCAGTGTACTTAAGGAGGTGGCTCTAGAAATCGTGGATGCATTGGTAATCATTTTCCAATGTTCTATAGATTCAGGATCAGTTCCTGAGGATTGGAGGGTAGCTAATGTTATCCCGCTTTTTAAGAAAGGAGGGAGAGAGAAAACAGGGAATTATAGACCAGTTAGCCTGACATCAGTGGTGGGGAAGATACTGGAGTCAATTATAAAAGATGAAATAGCAGTACATTTGGATTGCAGTAACAGGATCGGTCCAAATCACCATGGATTTACGAAGGGGAAATCATGCTTGACTAATCTTCTGGAATCTTTTGTGGATGTAACTATGAAAATGGACAAGGGAGACTCAGTGGATGTCGTGTACCTGGACTTTCAGAAAGCCTTTGATAAGGTCCCACATAGGAGATTTGTGGGTAAAATTAGAGCAGATGGTATTGGGTGTAGGGTACTAACATGGGAAGAAAATTGGTTGGCAGACAGGAAACAAAATGTAGGGATTAACGGGTCCTTTTCAGAATGGCAGGCAGTACCGCAAGGCTCGGTGCTGGGACGGCAGCTGTTTACAACATACATTAATGATTTAGATGAAGGGATCAAAAGTAACATTAGCAAATTTGCAGATGACTCAAAGCTGGGTGGCAGTATGAAATGTGAGGAGGATGTTATGAGAATGCAGGGTGATTTGGACAGGTTGGGTGAGTGGGCAGATGCATGGCAAATGCAGTTTATTGTGGATAAATATGAGGTTTGGTGGCAAGAACAGGAAGGCAGATTACTATCTGAATGGTGTCAAGTTAGGAAAAGGGGAAGTACAAGATGATCTAGGTGTCCTTGTTCATCAGACACTGAAAGTAAGCATGCAGGTACAGCAGGCAGTGAAGAAAGCTAATGGCATGTTGGCCTTCATAACAAGGGTAGTTGAGTATAGAAGCAAAGAGGTCCTTCTGCAGTTGTACAGTGCTCTGGTGAGAGCACTTCTGGAGTATTGTGTTCAGTTTTGTTCTCCAAATTAGAGGAAGGACATCCTTGCTATTGAGGGAGTTCAGCGTAGGTTCACAAGGTTGATTCCCAGGATGGCAGGACTGTCATATGTTGAAAGATTGGAGCGACTGGGCTTGTATACACTGGAATTTAGAAGGATGAGAGGGGATCTGATTGAAACATGTAAGATTATTAAGGGATTGGACACGCTAGAGGCAGGAAACATGTTCCCAATGTTGGGGGAGCCCAGAACCAGAGGCCACAGTTTAAGAATAAGGGGTAGGCCATTTAGAACAGAGTTCAGGAAAAACTTTTTCACCCAGAGAGTTGTGGACCTATGGAATGCTCTGCCTCAGAAGGCAGTGGAGGCCAATTCTCTGAAAGTTTTCAAGAAAGAGTTAGATAGAGCTCTTAGAGCTTTCAAGAAGGAGCTAGATAGATATCTGATGGATAGGGGAATCAAGGGATATGGGGACAAGGCAGGGACTGGGTATTGATAGTGAATGATCAGCCATGATCTCAGAATGGCGGTGCAGACTCGAGGGGCCGAATGGTCTACTTCTGCACCTATTGTCTATTGTCTATTAAAGATAGCAGAGTCAAGGGATATGTGGAGAAGGCAGGAATGGGGTACTGATTGTGGATGATCAGCAATGATCTCATTGAATGGCGGTGCTGGCTTGAAGGGCTGAATGGCCTACTCGGGCACCCATTGTCTATTGTCAGACAGTGATGCAGCCTGTCAGACTGCTCTCCACGGTCCAGCTGTAGAAGTTTCCCAGTGTATTTGTTGACATGCCAAATCGCTTTAAACTCTTAATAAAGTATAGCCACTGTCTTGCCTTCTTTATGACTACATCAATGTGTTGGGACCAGGTTAGATCCTCAGAGATATTGACACCCAGGAACTTGAAGCTGCTCACTTTCTCCACTTCTGATCCCTCTACGAGGATTGGTATGTGTTTCTTCGTCTTACCCTTCCTGAAGTCCACAATCAGCTGTTTCATTTTACTGACTTTGAGTGCCAGGTTGTTGCTGCGGCACCATTCCAATAGTTGGCATATCTCACTTCTGTATGCTCTGTTCACCACCCGAGATTCTACCAACAAAAGGTATATCATCAGCAAATTTGTTGATCATATTTAAGCTATGCCTAGCCACACAGAAATGTGTATACAGAGAGTAGAGCAGTGGGCTAAGCACACATCCCCAAGGTGCGCCAGTGTTGATTGTCAGCGAGGAGGATATGTTATCACCAATCCGCGCAGATTGTGGATTTCTAGTTAGGAAGTTGAGGATCCAATTACAGAGGGAGGTACAGAAGCCCAGGCTCAGGATTGTGGGAATGATGGTACTAAATGCTGAGCTATAGTCGATGAACAGCATCCTGACGTAGATAAATCTGTTGGAATTCTTTGAGGGAGTAGCAGCCAGGATGGACAAAGGAGAATCAGTGGATGCTGTTTACTTGGATATTCAGAGGCCTTTGATGAGGTGCCACACATGAAGCTGTTTAGCATGAGCCCAAGGTATTGCAGGAAAGATAGTAGCATTGTTAGAAGATTGGCTAACTGTCAGGTGTCAGGGTGGGTATAGAGGCATCTTTTCTGGTTGGCTGATGGTGGCCGGTGATCTGCAGGGGTCTGTGTTGGGATTGCTTTGTTTCATGTTATACTTCAATGATTTGGGTGAAGGAATTGATGGCTTTGTGGCCAAATTAATGGATAATACGAAGACAGATTTGGGTGCAGGTAGTGTTGAGAAACCTGAGAGTATGCAGAAGGACTTGAGGCAAATTAGGAGAATGGACAAAGAAGTGACAAATGGAATACAGAGCTGGAAAGTGTATGATTATGCACTTTGGTAGAAGGAATAAAGCTGTGGAGTATTAAGAGTTGATTTGGGCCCCTTACCTAAGAAAAGATCTTTCACTAGAGAAGGTTCAAAGGACGTTCATATTCTGGGATTGAACAGGTTAACATATACCATAAGCAGCATTTGATGGCTCTGGGCTTGTACTCATGTTTAGAGGAATGAGGGTAGAGCTCATTGGATATGGAGAGGATGTTTCCTATCCTGGGGGAATTGAGGACCAGAGAGCACAGCCTTAGAGTGGAGGGAAGTCCCTTTGAGAGAAGATATGGAGGAGGAGTTTCTTTAGCCAGAGTGGTGAATCTGTGTAATTCATGACCACGGAGAGCTGTGGAGGCCAAGTCATTTGGGTATATTTAACACAGAGGGTGATAGATTTTTAATTAGTAAGAGTGCAAAGCTTATGGGAAGAAGGCAGGAGAATGGAGTTGAGGGGTAATACATCAGCCATGATGGAATGGACTCGATGGGCTGAAAGGCCTAATTCTGCTCCCATGTCTTATTGTCTTATTGGTATATTAGCCTATTATATGCTGAACTTGAATTCATCAAGGTTCCTCTCACTGGTGAATACTGAAGCAAAGTAGGTTTCCTCTTTTATCCTTTATCAGTTCTACCGTTTCCCAATTAAATACTTTTCCAAGCGGTCTGTTCCTATTCCTGGCCAAGGCTATTGTAAAGCTCAGGGGGTTCTAGTCACTGCGTCGAGTTGCTCACCCACTGTAAGATCTGTCACCTGATCAGGTTCACTGCCTAATACTAGATCCAATATGCCCCTGAGCTGGCCTGAGTACATATTGTGCCAGGAATCCTTCCTGGATGCACCTTACAAACTCCTCTCCATCTAAACCTTTTGCACTAATGAAGTACCATTCAATTTTAAGGAAGTTGAAGTCGTCTATGACAACCACCTTGTTATATTTACACTTTCCAAAATCTGCCTTGATCGTCCTTCAGCGACTCTTGCTGTTCAGTGGAATATAGAATACTCCCAGTGGAGTGATAGCTTCCTAATTTCTGACTTCCACCTATACTGATTTGTTAGATGATCTCTCCACAACGCCCTCCCTTTCTGCAATTGTGATGCTATCTCTGATTAGGAATGCAACTCCCCTACCTCTTTTATCTGTCTCTGTCCCTTTTGAAGCAACTAAGCACAAGGGTCTTTCCTGCCCTTGTGACAGCCAAGTTTAGGGTGGCATGGTAGCATTGAGGTTGGCACAATGCTTTACAGTACGGGCAACATGGGTTCAATTCCTGCTGTTGCCTGTAAGGAGTTTGTATGTTCTTCCCTCGACTTCATGGGTTTCCTCATTATGCTCCAGTTTTCTCGCACAGAGCAAAGATATACCAGTTGGTAGGTTAATTGGTCATTGTAAATTGTACTGTGTCTAGATTAAGATTAATTGCTGGGTGATGTGGCTTGAAGAGCTGGAAAGGCCTATTCCCTACTGTCTCTCAGTAAGTAAATAAAAGTTTCTGTAATGTAGTTCCTTGTATTCATCCATGTTCTAATTACCCTTATTCCTTATACGTCTTGCAACCCCAACAGCTCTAGCAAACTTGTCCGCAAAGGTATTAGACTCCTCAAGTTCAGATGTAACCAGTCTCTTTTGTACAGGCCATACCCTCTCTAGCAGAGATCTCAATGATCCACAAAGAATGGTTTTACCTTTCTTCCTACTGCCCTGCCTGTAAGGAGTTTCTACATTTTCCCTGTGACCTCGCGGGTTTCCTCTAGGTGCTCTGGTTTCCTCCCACAGTCCAAAGATGTACTGGTTGGTAGGTTCATTGGTCCTTGTAAATTGTCCCACGATTAGGCCAGAATCAAATCGGGAAATTGCTGGATAACATGGCTTGAAGGGCCAGCAAGGCTTATTCTACACTGTATATCAATAAAAAAAATTAAAAATCTGCACCAATTCTTCAGCCACATATTCAATAGTTATATCATCCTACAAAATCCCTCAATAACCAATGCCTTGCCTTTTATTCTAACATGGAACATAAGAATTCTGTACTCTCAATATTACCACTTACCAAGCAACCTATGTCAATCCACACGTGCCTGTTATCTTCAGATGCTTTCAAAAATTAGCTTTGGTCCTGGCCTGAAATATCGACTGTTTGCTTTTTTCCATAGATGCTGCCTGGCCTGCTGAATTCCTCCAGCATTTTGTGTGTATAACCTTCATTTCCAGCATCTGCAGATTTTCTCTTGTTTAATGTTAGCTTTGCATCAATTTACAATCTCAGTCTGATGACCAGTCCTGTCAATTTTCATAATTATCTTGAAACTAATAGCATTGTGATCAGTAGATCAAAAATGATCTCCTACACATCCTTCCGTCACTTGCCTGTCTTGCTGCCTAAGAAGAAGTGCCGTATTGTGTTCTATCTTGTTAGGATGTCTACATACTGATAAGGAAACTTTCCTGAATGCTACACATTCTATCCCATCCAATCCTTTTGCAGTATGGAGTCCAGTTGATATGTGGAAAGTTAAAGTCACCTATTACCGCAGCCTTATTTTTCTTGCAACCGTCTGCTGCTTTTGTTCCTCTAAATCCTTATCTTCAATAAAACTATAGTATTTAAGGGAAAATCATAAGACTTTCATAAACCTAATTTGCATATTATTCTGCATTTTAATGAGTACACATACATAATTAAATGCACGAATCAAGAAGTCAATGTCTGATGTGCTGTGTTTTTTTTAGTAGCTGCCTGAGAATAGTATCTCACCAGTGTCTCATGTTTGAAATACAATGTGAAATTGCTGCACCTATTTGGTGTATAACTGCCTAAGTTAATAGCATGTGTCAAACCTTGTCTTAATTTTTGCCAAATACTCTCCTTTGAATTGATAGGTAACTTTTAAGTGCATTTTTTTCAAATTTCAGTTAATGTAGGTGTATTTTCTATACATGTTCTGTTGTATTTAATATTTGTGCCTCCACTTTCTCATTGAGATACTTTGAAACAACACCTAATTCTCTTCTAGGAAGCATTTGGGATGTTGATTCTTTTAATTACTAAGCACCTCAGATTTTATCATTCTTCCAAGTTGAAACCATATTTGGGTTTCTTGGAAACAGGGAAGTGAAGGCAGTTATAAGGAAGAGGTAAATATCTTTCTAGTTAGACTAATGACAAAGGTACAAGTATATGATCTAATGTGTACTGTAAAATCCTGACAATCTGTAATCCAGTAATTCACATCTAATTCATTGGGGACATGAGACAGCAGATGCTGGGAGCTGGAGCAAAAAGAGGTTCCTGGAAGAACTCAATGGGTCTGGCACCATCTCTGGATGTAAAGGAATCGTTGTCATTTTGGATCAAGATCCTGAATCAAGCAAAGTGTAAAGGTGAAATGGCCAACATAGAGGTTGTGGGGTTATGGTGGGCCAAGACAAAAACTCCACAACATCAAAACGCCTGAATGTGCCTCCCTTTTCTCCAGTTCTACTTTGAAATCTCCCTTCAGTAAATTAATGACCCTTAAATTTTGGGGAATTATGCTGAAGTAGAAAACAATATTCCCTGTGTGTCAAAAACCCATTTTACAAAAAAATCTGATTTTATGCAAGTCCATCCATATTTTTGAAATATTCTTCAAGCTAGTAATAACAAAAATAAATTATATTATATTCATTAATGAATTTTTACAGTATATATTCTATCAGTTTAATTATGGGTAGTGTTTGGACATGAAAGTGTACACAGAGCCATATAGTATGCGTTAATAAAAGAAATACAATTTTAAAATGATTTCACAATATATAAGTTGTATTCCTTTCTTTAAAAAAGTATAATACATTTTGAGTTGACAAAACAATATTTCAGAAAGTGATTTATGAATTTATTTACTTTAATACATGTGGAAAATACATACTGTTAGCCTAACAAAGTAAATGAAGAGAGAAATAAAAATAAAAAAAGAAGATTTGTAAAACTGAATATAATTATGAAGAACACAACTCATCTTACCTTTTAAAAATACATAGTTTTACAAGTGGTTAAACTACATGTCTAGCAGGGGCTGGGAAGTGTGAGCCCTCCACATTTTTTTACCGAAACACAAGAGACTGCAGATGCTGGAAACCCAGAGTAACTCGTACAGAATACTGGAGGAATTCAGCAGGTCAGGCATTGTGCATGGAAAGGAATAAACAGTCAATGTTTCTGGCAGAGACCATTCAGGGCATTTTTTTTTAAAAAAAACAAGGTTTTGTTTGCATGAAACGAAAAAGACTATTAAAAGATGAAAAAATCTATAAGATATTATTAGAGTAATTTCGGTTATATTGATAATTGCAGAACCACAATGTAGAATCAGAATCATGTTTATTATCATTGTCTCATAGAAACATGAAAATTGTTGTGGCAGCAGTACAAGGTAAAAGATATAAACTTGCTATAAATGACTAAATAAATAAATAACTTGCTAAAAAAAAAAGAGGCAGTTCATGGATTATTCAGAAGTCTGATGACTGAGGAGAAGAAGCTGTTCTTGAATCATTGAACACGTGTCTCCAGACTCCTGAACCTTCTCTCTTAAGGTAGTAAACAAGGCATGTCCCTGATAATGAGTGTCCTTAATGATAGATGCCACCACCGTGAGACACTGCCTCTTGATGATGTCCTTGATGGGCAGGATGCTTCCACTCGTGCTGAAGGTGTCTGAGTCTACAATCTTCGGTAATGTTTTGCCATTCTCTGATTTGGATCTTCAAAATCAGGCTATGATGCAACCTGTCACTATAGACATTTGCAAGAGTCTTCAATTTCATACCAAATCTTCTCAAGCTCCTAATGAAGTAGAACTACTAGCATGCCATCTTCATGATTGGATCAATGTATTGGGCACAGGACATATCCTTGGAGATGTTGACACCTAGGAATGTAAAGCCACTCATCCTTTCCACCGCTCACCCATTAATGAGAACTGGTGTTTGTTCTCCCAGCTTCCTCTTCCTGAAGTCCATAATCACTTCCTTGACCTTACGGATGCTGAGTGTGAAGTTGTAGGTGTGGCACCATTCAACCAGCTGGATCTATCCCACTTTTGTATGCTTCTTCATCACCATCTGAGATTTTATGAACAACAGTGATGCTATCTGTGCATTTATAGATGATGTTTGAGCTGTGCTTAGCTACACAATAATGAGTGCAGACAGTGTAGAACAGTGGGCTAAGCAACAGGTGAAGGTACGATCTCCAGAAAACCATCTTTTGGGAGAAGTGGAGATTCCAGAGTAAACTGGAATCAATGAGGGATTCTCCTCTGTGGCAGGGTTTAAATGCCATAATCTCCTACAAAGCTAAATCTCATGACATAAGAATCAGTGGAGCTTCACTTTCACATGAGCTCAATGCCTCTATGCTCGCTTTGACCACCAGAACAGGGAGGATTCATTGCACACCCCCCATGCCCCGCAGTGATCCTTTGGTCTCGGTATTTTGAAGTTGACGTGCAGGCTGCCTTCATGAGAGTGAATCCAAGGAAAGCTTCTAGTCCAGATGGAATACCTGGCTGAGTACTGAAGATATGTGCTGACCAACTGGCCAGTGTATTCACGGATATCTTCAACCAACTCAGTAACCACCTGCTTCAAGCAGGCTTCAGTCATACCAGTGCCCAAGAAGAGCGCAGTAACCTGTCTAACTGAATATCGCGCCCAGTGGCACTTACATACACAGTGCTGACATGCTTTGAGAGGCTGGTGCTGAAGCATATCAGCTGTTGTTTGAATAGTGACTTGGATCTGCTCCAATTCATCAACTGAAGCAATAGGTCGACAGCAGATGCTATCTCGTTGGCTCTGCACACAACCCTGGAACATCTGGGCAGCAAAGCTGGATACAACAGGATGCTCTTTATCAAGTACAACCATCATCCCCACAAAACTAATCAGTAAACTCCAAGGCCTGGTCCTCAATACCCCATGTACAATTGGATCTGGGATTTCCTCATTTGTAGTGCTGTCAATTTAGATTAAAAACATCTCCTCCACAAACTCCATCAGCACAGGAGCACTGCAGGGCTGTGTGCTTAGCCTCCTGCTCTACTTGCTTTACACCTGTGACTGTGTGGCCAAGCACAGCTCCAACACCATATACAAGTTTGCTGGTGACACCACTGCTGTGGGCTGATCAAAGGGGGTGATGAATCAGTATACAGGGGGGAGACTGAAAACATGGTTTAGTGGTGTAATAACAACAACCTCTCACTCAATGTCAATAAGATCAAGGAATTGATTGTAGACTTCAGGAGATAGAAACCAGAGGTCAATGAGTCAGTACTCATTGGTGGATTAGAGGTGGAGAGGGTAAGTAACTTTAAATTCCTGGGTGTCACTATCTCAGAGGACCTATCCTGTTCCCATCAAATAAATACTATTGTGAAGATAGCATGGCAGTATCTCTACTTCCTGAGGAGTCTGTGGAGGTTTGGCATGTCATCAAAAACCTTGGCAAAGTTCTATAGATACGTGATGGAAAGTGTGCTGACCGGCTGCATTACAGCCTGGTATGGGAACACCAATGCCTTTGAGTGTAAATTCCTACAAAACAGCACAGTACATCACGGGTAAAGCCATCTAAACCATTGAGCACATTTACATGAATCCATCATCAAAGATCCTCACCACCCAGGCCATGTTCTCTTCTCACTGTCGCCTTTGGGTAGAAGGTACAGGTGCCTCAGGACTTGTTTCAAGAACAATTACTGCCCCTCAAAAGGGGATAACTACACTCATTTAAGGACTCCGTTAGATTGTTATTTCATGCTTGTTATTTATTGCTATTTATATCTGCGTTTGCACAGTTTGTTTACAATTAACAGTTCCAAACTTTACAGCTTGCAGTTGCTGTTCTTTGAATTTGCTAAGTATTCCTGAAGAAAAAGAATCTCAGGGGCTGTATGTGGTGACATGTATGTATTCTGATAATGAATTCTACTTTGAACTTTAAGCACATATCCCTGAGGTGTGCCTGTGTTGATTGTTAATGAGGAGGAGATGCTATCAATGATATGTATTGAGTGTGGCCTCCCAATGAAGAAGTCAAGAATCCAGTTGCAGGGGGAGATACAGAGGTCACAGATGTCCTTAAGTGTTTCGACCAGTTGGTTGACACAGATTTTCACTAGCCAGCCAGGTACATTGTCAAGATTTCACCCTTTTGAGGGATGCCCTGATTTGGTCTCTGAGACAGATGTCAGGGTCACCAAATTCTGTGGGAACTTGCATAGCTGTAGGGCTGTTCTTCTTTTCAAGGCATATGTAAAAGGCTTTGAACTCATCAGAAAGTGAAACATCACTGCTCATTTTTGCCTTATGGGAATAATGGCATTCAAACCTTGCCACAGCTGTCACACATCTGATAGTGTCTCTAGTTTCACAGGAAATTGCCTTTCCATTCTCACAATGGCCTTCCATAGGTCATACCTGGATATCTTGCAGGATTCTGGATCACAGCTCTTAAATACCACAGATGTAACCTTCAGCAGACTATTTCCATCCAGGGCTACAGGTTTGTGAAAACCTGGTTGTTCTCAAAGGCACACACTCATCTACACAGGTCTTAATGAAGTCAGTGACAGGTGTGGCCTGTTCATTCAGATCTGAAGGTGAATTTCTGAATATGGTTCAGTTCACTGATTCAAAACAGTCCTGTAAATGTTCCTCTGCCTCCCTCGTCCATATTTTTATGGTCTTCCTCATTGGTGCTGTAGTCCTCTGACTTGTCTATATGCCAGGATAGAAGTACAGCTGGAGGACTGGACCTACCAAAATACGGGCAGGGCATAGCACAGTAAGCATTCTTGATGGTGGTGTAACAGCAAATGACTGTATTGGCTTCTCTGGTTCTACATGTTGGTGATAGTTTGTCAGAGGCTTCTTCAGCCTAGGCTCATTCCTCCACAATGATTGGGAAGGCATCAGAATGTGCCGTCTCATCACTATTGATCACAGTGTTTTGCTCCACCAATGCCAGCTTGACGTTTGCCAGTGGTGGAATGTACATTTCTATCAGGGTGATAGTAGAGAACACACTCAGCAGGTAGAACAGTTGGCACTTGACCGTCATGACTCTGTGGATCAGAGTACATGAGAGTCCCTGATGTCCCTCTGATACTTCAAATTTGCTCTGATGTCTTTAATTTCATTTTCCAGGGATTGCACATTTGCCAGGAGGATGGTAGAGAGAGGGGACATTAGAACTTCCAGCTACTGCATTCACTACCTGGCTGGTACTAATTTCAAGAAAGAAAAAATTGAAAAATAGGTACAGGTACTCTTCCACCCCCCCCCCCTTTTACAAAGGTAGAGCGTTCCTATGAAACCTTTCTTAAGCTGAATTGGCGTAAAGTGAAGAACCATTAATTTATATGGAAACATTTTCGTAAAAGCGAAAATCCTCTTTGTAATGCAAAAGCAGGTTACTAATGTAGGTCTTTTGTAAAAGTGAAGTGACGTAAAGTGAACATTTGTAAAGCAGGGGACACCTGTACTTCTTGAAATAAAACAACCAACACACTGATGAAATGGCAAATTAGTCAACTCACCATCCTCAGCAAAGTTCAACATCAATGTTATTTTTGGCACTTTTTATTGTCAACCTGTTCATTGATGCTTATTTCAGTTTTCATCAGCTTTATTGATATGAGTAAAGGGAGTGAAGCTCCAGGCGGACATTAGGGAGCTATGATAAAATTGAAGTGAAGGGGAAGCAAGGAAAAATACTCCAAAAATTGGAGTCATTGGACCATAAATTTTTTTAGCCAATGGGTGGAGAATTTGTGGAATTTGTTACCACAGGCATCTGTGGTAACAGATCGTTGGGTGTACTTAAGGCAGAGATCGATAGGTTCTTGATTGAACACTCAATCAAAGAACAGCTTCTATCCCACACTCATCAGACTTTTGAACAGATCACTTCAATAATAAACTGGATTCTTGATCTCACAATCTACCTCATTATGATCTTGCACCTTGTCATTTACCTACACTGTGCTCTTTCAGTAGCTTTTAAACTTCATGGTCATTGTTATTGTTTTACCATCTTTTAGCTCATTGCACAGTGTCATGATTTAATCTTTGGTACATGTGACAATAATAACCTCATAGCAACACCAATGCCAATAAAAGTTTAGATTCTATGGCTGTTTTAAGTAGCCACTGCACTTTAGGGGCAGCTAAGATACCTAAAAATATGGAGGAAGCTTTTCTTATAAAAATATTTAAATGTAGGAAGAGGAAATTACAGGACATAATTGTTGGTCAATGTGAGATTATGCACAATTGACTTTTCAAAGTTCATACACAGTTACAACAGATCAAACAACTTCTTCCTAACTCTATAATCATACTAATCTAAAAAGCATACTCAAGGTTTAGTTTTGGAAAACTAAAAGAATAAAATTTAGTAATGTAAGGAAAATGCAAACCTAGCCAAAGAAAGTAAAAAAAATTGCATTCAATTAAGTTCTCATGCTGGTTATTGTTCTTGTAATTAGAGCCCACAGCTATCACCAGCAATACAGAGAAATAACAATATTATCAGTACATCACCACACAAAAAGATTATAGCTTCATACTTGTCTTGTTATGTTCCATATTTCTCTTTATTGTGCTTCCTGTTATTGGAACCAGGCACAGATCTTGATTTATAAAAATGTGAAATGAGAAACAGGTAGACACTGAAATTCTACATTATTTTTGAATCAGGTGGCCAGACTTGGTGCAATTTTAAAACCAAAGTAGGAATGTATGAAACAGTTCTGCTAGTTGTATATAGATTCCTGAACAGTGGTGGTATGTATAACTTAGGTATCAAACGATAAGTGTTTGTAACAAGGGAGATCCAAAGCTCCTATGTACTTTAATCTACTGTTATGATCCCAGCCCCCTCCGTTGTGAGAATCGCAAGAGCACCTGCTGAGGGGGGGGGGGGGTCAGTAGACCCAGGAAGTGAGAGAGAGAGAAACGTGAGAAATTGCACGTCCCACCAGGGATACAGAATAAGATGCCAGTGACTATTGTCTCATGGAGACCACGGGAAAAGCCCTCGGGCAAGGTGGGCTGGTTGAGAGAGAGATTGCATCATCCCAACCTGATTGACACCTGCGACCCCGTGAGGAAGTATAAAGGAGAGTCTCAGGGGGACAGCCCCTCAGACGCACCCAGAAGACACGAGAGAGTGGTCCCGCAGCAGCGGGAAGCCATTCTGAAGGAAGCCACGTGTGTTAGATTCCGGGATTGGAATCTGTGGCTGGAATCACAGGAAACCGCTTTTAACTAACATCGGGGAGAGGAAACCAACGCTCCCCCGATTTCACGAAAGATTCATCAAGACTCAGCAAGTTCTTTCTCTTCTCCCCAATCTCTCTCTCTCGGTCCCCCCACATGAAACCCAGCGATTTTCAAAGGGCTGAGGCCGACAGCCTTCGGAGTGACTTTTATATTTCCAACGGACAATCTATTAACCCCTAGACAACAGTCGAGCTCACTTCTTAATGATGATTATTAATATACCCGCGCTTTAGATTGAGTGTTGACAATGTGCACTATCTGAATGTATGTATTAACCCTACTTTTGTGTCCCTTTACGAATAAAACGTTTGAAAATAGTGACAACAGACCTCTCTATCTTTGCTGGTAAGTTATCCAGTTACGGGATACATAACACTACATAAAGATTGGAGAAAACTATTTTGCAGTAATAAATGTGAAGAATGAATTAATGAGGTGCAAATAAAATAATTTATATCAGAAGATTTATATTTTATATCCAACTGGTTTATTTTTGATCTCATATTGTACAATGAGGAAGAAGTAATTAATAATCTTATAGTTAAGGTTCTTTTAGGGAAGAGTGATTATGATCGTGTTTTAGATTAAAATTAAAAGAATGTGGTAAATTCAATCCAAGCCCCATGATTTTGAATATAACAAAAGTAGAGTGTGGGAGTGTGAGACTGAGCTACTGTGGTTGAGTGGGAACTATCTATTAATGTAGAAAAGATGAACAAAGAGAGAGACAGTTGTGTGCTCCACCTGCAGCCATCATTCTGTTTGCCTGCCATTTCAACTTCCCACTCCTACTTCAACCTATCTGATGTCTGCCTTCTTCAAATGCATAGTGAGCCCATTGAAAATGAGAACAGTGTGTCATATTCCACTTTGGCAGCCCAGTGGTGTGGAAATTGAATTTTCCAAGTAACCCACACCCTCCATGTTCCTCAGCATGGCTCTTTATTGCATGTATTTGGGTGTGCACCATGTGTTTACCTCTAAGTACATGATCATATGATTCATGAAATCCAATTTATAGGAATTGTTTTGGTCATCCTTTAATAAATACAGAGCACCTCTACTTACGATAATATAAGGTGACTATGTATAGTTCAGGAGAAGGGATAAGTATACCCTTATACAGCATGTTATCCAATCAGAATACTGGAAGCACTCATAGAAAATGTTTGCACATGTGAAGAAAAACTTTGGCTTTGAATTGGGTAATGCTGTTAAAGAACAGCTTGAGCAGAACGTATCCCTTGGGCACCAATCCTTCACCTCCCAGAACACATGGTATAGCTCTGAAAGGAAATTATAAGACTAACATTACAGGCAGGCATGGTAGTGTAGCAGTTAGCATAATATTATTACAGTGCTGGAGATCAGCGACTGGGGTTCAATTCCTGCCAAAGACTGTAAGGAGTTTGTACGTTCCGTCTGTGACAGCGTGGGTTTCCTCTGGGTATTTTGGTTTCCTCCCACATTCCAAAGACATACTGGTTAGGTTTGGTGAACTGTGGGCATGCCAGGTTGGCACCGGATGCAAGCTGACACTTGCACACTGACCCCCCTCCCCCCGCACGTGGTTAAACTGTGTTGGTTGTTGACATAAATGATGCATTTCACTGCATGTTCCAATGTACATGTGATAAATCAAGATATTCTTTAATTTTTAACCTTTAACAAGAAAAAAGCACATGTTTAAATATTAAAGTGATTGGACACATTAGGGAGAGATAGATACAATCCAAAGAAAGAGCATGGTAGCCCAAAATGTGGATTTTGGGTATGAATATTGATATCCATTTGCTGATCAGAATCGTTTATCATATTTTATTTGGGGTACAAGTTGAGGTGCATTTTATCTGAGAATTGTTTGCTGTGTTGTCTGCAGGTGCAAGTGCTGCCATAAGATGCTGAAAACAGTGTGCCAAGCTCAACCAAAGTATGTTATTGAAAATAAGCAGAAATATTATCATACATATGATAATAGAGTATTACGTAAAATCTAAGCACCCAGCCTACTGAGTGGCCACAGGACCTGGAGAGGAATGGACTTAATTTCGTAGGGACTTCCAAAAAGTGAGGCAAAAGCTGGGCAAAAAGTGTGAACCAAAGTATCAGACCTTGTCAGTACAGCCAAATTACATGTCACTGGGATGTAAAGAATGTCATAGAACAAATAGTATCTCCACATTATCAAACAAAGAGCTCTGCTGTGACTAGCTGAACTGTATTGCACAGGAACAAACAACCCATGGGAATGACTCCTTAGGAATGATCCATTCATCACTATTAATGACTGCACCGTTGGAGTCTCCAAACTCCCTCTGTGGCAGTGGTTCTCAAGCGTTTTCATGCCATGCACCTCTACCATTAACTGAAGGGCCCGTGGACCCCAGTTTGGGAACCCCCTCCTCTATGGTAACTAAGGGTTTAAATAAGGACAACAACTTGACAAGAAATACAGACATATTCCATAGCAACAGTATAGTGGGAGTTAGTAGGAACAGTTAACTAATGGAGCATAAGAGACACAGAAAGCTTCTGGAGGAGTGAGCTTATTGGAAATGACAGATCTGTTCTTAGTACTATCACTATGGTATCCAAAGTCTTAAATGAATAGAGGGATGCTTTGGCTATGAAGCCGATAGATACAAGGGTGGGTTTGTATCTATTGGCACGTGGTGATCGTACAAGGAAGGTGATGCAAGAAGGGACAGATTGCATGTCTTTTGCTTGTGGATTGGTCAGGAGGTGATTGCTGAATGTTTGTACCTTGATGTAGATTATCTCTAAATGCATAAAAAAGTGCTATGCATTTTTTTTTAAATCAAGGAGGATGTGTGGACTGCATCAAAAGTGTGAACTGGCCAAACCCTCTCTCTTTCAAAGGGAAGATCAATTGAATCGATTGAGATATGTTTATTCTTAGAAAGGATTTGTGCAAGCGACTCTCATGTACCACAGCAATACAGAGAAATTGTTGTTTTAGAACGTCATTGTTCTGCTTATCACATTCTGTGAAGCAGCTGGCTTTCACTATGTGCATTCTACCCGCTCACTAGAGTGAAGAGCCATGTCATTCGTGGTTAGCCACTTACCTTTTGAGGCCTAAGTGCAAATGTCAGAGTTTAATACAGTAGGTATAATTAAAACAACAGAACAAGTGTCAGCATATTTGCTTTATTCTATTACTTCAAGGCTTTTCTTACTATTTGTGCATAAGAGGACTGGGCTCCATTTAGGTCTCTATACAGAGTAACAATAACCTGCAATGCAGCACGAACACTCTAGTGTCTTCAGAAAGTCACTTGATTTTTTTCTCCTAATTGTTTACATCAGGAGAAAATTAGGCTTATTTAGGTGTCCTTGTATGGAGAGTATCGCTGCTCTTTCCCATGTAACAGTAGTTAATATCTGTTAGAGTTTGAACTTAAGAATTATGAGATAACGTTGCAGCTCTATAAAATGCTGCTTAGACCATATATGGACTATTCCACACTTGGAATATTGTGCTTAGTTCTGGTTGCCTCATTATAGGGACAAGTAGAAGCTTTATAGAGGCTGCAGAGAAAATTTGCCAGGACGTTGCCTGGATTAGAGAGCATGTCTTATAAAGATAGGTTGAGTGAGCTAGGGGTTTTCTCTTTGAAGATGATAAGAGGCATGGGTTGAGTGGACAGCCAATGACTTTTCCCAGGATGGAAATGGTTAATACCAGGGGGCATACTTTAAGGTCATTGGAGGAAAGTATAGAGGGGATGTCTGAGGTAAGTTCTTTACGTAGAGAGTGCATGGACTGCTCTGCCAGGAGTGGAGCCAGAGACATTAGGGGCATTTAAGAAATTCTTAGATAAGCACATGGGTGTTAGAAAAAATGGGAAGGCTATGTAGGAGGGTTTTATATTAGAGTAGGTTAAAAAGTGTGAAGATTAATAGTTATGACCATTTGGTGATTGTACTGGGTTTACTGATCGTGAAGTTCTAAAGTGAAGAACTAAAGCCCTATTGGATATAAATAGACATGAGTACCCTCACTAAAGGGAGATCATACTGTATCTACCCAATCTTACAGTTCCTGTTTATTCCCCATGGCAGGTTTACCTGCCAATACATACTACCCGAGTAATGGCTTCCCTCTCCTCCCAACAAGCAGAAGATACTTCCAGCTAGTAATACACCCTCTGTTGATTAGAACGTAGAAGAACATAGAATGTAGAAAACCTACAGCACAATACAGGCCCCTCAGCCCACAAAGCTGTGCCGAACATGTCCTTGCCTTAGAACTACCTAGGCTTACCCATAGCCGTCTATGTTACTGAGCTCCAAGTACCCCTCCAGGAGCCTCTTAAAAGACCCTATCGTTTCCGCCTCCACCACCACCAATGGTAGCCCATTCCATGCACTCACCACTCTCTGCATAAAAAACTTACCCCTGACATCTCCTCTGTACCTACTTCCAAGCAACTTGAAACTATACCCTCTCATGCTAGCCATTTCAACCCTGGGAAAAAGCCTCTGACTATCCACACGATCAATGCCTCTCATTATCTTGTACACCTCTATCAGGTCACCTCTCATCGTCCGTCTCTCCAAGGAGAAAAGGCCGAGTTCGCTCAACCTATTCTCATAATGCATGCTCCCAATCCAGGAAACATTCTTGTAAGTCTCCTCTGCACCCTTTCTATGGTTTCCATGTCCTTCTTCTAGTGAGGCGACCAGAACTGAGCACAGCACCAAGGTCCAGGGTCCTATAGCTGCAACATTACTTCTCGGCTTTTATACTCAATCCCATGGTTGATGAAGGCCAATGCACCGTCCCCACTACTCTCCCCACCTATGACAGCCTTAAGGAACCACTTCCTGCAATGTATTTTAAACCATAGTTCACTTATTTTCAGTGATATACATTTAAATCTAAACTGACTCTAAAAACACATTTAAAACTGAAACTGGCTTTCTATCTTAAACATTTTAAAATCACAGCCCATTTCAAAAATACATACCATTTTAAAAACACAAGCTACAAAGCACAAAGGATTTCCAAAATACAGATACAATTCCTACGAACTAAAAAGCTGTAGCAACAACTTGCAGACAAACAAATAGTCCATCAAAGAAATTGAAGCTGGAGGAAATACTCCATCTTTCTTCCTTGTTTTTTCATCTTCTTTACCCCATTCCCAATAAGCCCAAACCTCTCTACATTTATACACTTTGACTCCCACTTGAGTGATTTCACACATCTATGACATTTCTTTAGATATCCTTTTAACACAAATGGACTATAAGCATCTTTTGGAGACACAGGCTTTACTTAAGGATGTAAATTCTGTGAAGCTAACTTCTTTGAGTACATAAAACCTTCCACTATAAACACAGTTATTGATATGTTCAATGGTATATCCATCTCATCTTCAAGCTTCCTTGACTAAGTAACTTAGGAGTCTGTTCGAAACAACACTAGTTAATCAACCTATTGTCTTATAGAGTCATAATCATAGAAAAATACAGCACAGAAACAGGCCTTTCAGTCCATCTAATCTATACCAACTTATTTCAACTGCTTCGTCTCATTAAGATCATAGCCCTGCATACCCCTCCCATCCATTTACCTATCCAAAATTCTCTTAAATGTTGAAATCAAGCTTGCGTGCATCACTTGTGCTGGCAGCTCATTCCACAATCTCATGACCCTCTGAGTTAAGATATTTCCCTTAAACATTTCACTTTTCACTCTTAACCCTTGACCTCTACTTATAGTCTCACTCAACCTCAGTGGAAGAAGCCTGCTTCCGTTTACCCTAACTATATCACTTGTAATTTTGTATTCCTCTATCAACTCTCTCCTCAATATTCTATGTTCCAAAGAACAAAGTCCTAACCTATTCAATCTTTCCTTATAACTCATGTCCTCCAGTCCAAATAACGTACTTGTAAATTTTGTCTGTATTCTTTCAACCATATTTATATCTTTCCTGTAGGTAGATGATCAGAACTGCCCATGACACTCCAAATTAGACCTCTTATAGAACTTAAACATAACACCCCATTTCCTGTACTCAATACTTTGATCCATGAAGGTCAATATGCCAAGAGCTTACTTTATGGCCCTATCTGCCCGTGATGTCACTTTCAATAAGCTATGGACCTGCATTCCCAGATGCCTTTGTTCTACAGCACTCCTCAGTGCCCTAATGTTCACTGTGGAAGACCTATCCTGGTTAGTCCTCCTGAAGTACAACATGCACTTCTTCAGCAGGGGCAGATAGAGTTCCCTAAGGGATTTTTCAGAGCCGATTGGACTCTCTCATTTTTGATCATTGACTGCACATGTTCCCGATTAACATCTGTATATTTAAACCCTGCTCAGGCTTAAAGTGTGATCTTGTAAATAGGAAGTGCCTCTGGTATTTTTTTGAGTCTTCTCAGTGTCTTTTTTTAATCTGGATCTTATTTGTGCATCAAGATCTTGGATTACTAAATTTACCTTTGTAGTTCTGAGTTGGATTGGTTGCCTGAATTTGCCCAGGCCTGTTTTTGTTACCCATCCTAGCTAAAAAGAAAATAAAATTTGCTTCTGAATCTGCATCTCAACTCCTGTCTGCATCATGGCTTCTGCAATTCGGTTTACACACGATCCTCAGGGGTACAGTGCTGCACTTTCAATTGACCTGAGTTCAGTTCTTTATTGTACCATTTCCATTTCCATTTCCATTTTAAGAACTGAAGACTGACTTCCATTTACAATCTGAAACTAAACAAAGCATTAGTTGGAAGTTGACTTACATCTGTTTTTGATCTTAAAAGAGGTAGATGCTGTGTTTGGAAAGCTAAGATTAACAAACAATGGAGGGGTCCACTAGCCAAGGAGTGAATATCTATTACAATTTTAACAGCCAGTTATAGTTGTGGTGCCTGTATGAGTCACTTTCCACTAGGGATGGATGTCTTTACTGGTGTAAAATGATTATCAAATGCCTTCTGAAAATCCAAGTTAATGACGTCCACTGCCTCTTCTTTGTCTACCCTGCTTGTTATTATCTCAAAGAATTCTAGCAGATTTGTCAGGTAAGATTTCCCTTCACAGAAACCATGCTGACTTTGATTTATTTTATCATTAGTCTCCAAGTACCTTGAAACCGCATCCTTAATAATAGACTCCAACACTTTCCCAACCACTGAGGTTAGGCTAACTGGCCTATAATTTCCTTTCTTTTGCCTTCCTCCCTTCTTAATGAGTGGAGTGACACTTTTGCAATCTTCCTGTTCTCCGGGACTATACCTGAATCAAGTGATTCTATGAAAGATCATGACCAATGCATCTGTTATCTCTTCAGCAATCTCCTTCAGGACTCTGAGATGTTGTTCATCTGGTCCAGGGGACTTACCCACCTTAAGATATTTGAATTTGCCAAGCACATTTTTCTTTGTAATAACAATGGCACTCAACCTGCTCCCTGACACTTACAGACCTCTGGAAACCTGCTCTCCAATGGGACAGTACTCCTACTGGTGAAATATTTAAGGGAAATTTGACAGACAGCTTCTTCAGCCAGCAGGCTGTGTAAGCGTGGAACAAGCTGCCAGCAGAAGTTGCAGATGTGGGTTTAATTGTAACATTTAAGAGAAATTTTGATAGGTACGTGGATGAGAAAAATATGGAGGACTTTGTTCCAGGTGCAGGTAGATGGGATTAGGCATAAGACCAGGCTGACATTACTAGATGGACTGAAAGGCCTGTTTTGTGCTCTCTATGACTCTACAAATTATTCTTCCCCTCCTCTTCCATCTTCTAATGGCTTTTCCCATTCTGCATCTCTGCTCAGCCTCCTAATTAGGGTTACACTCAAGTGTCAAATTCTAGGCAATTTGGGAGCCTATCATAATCCTAGCTCTAATATAGTGTAAAATCCTTTTGGTAAGGTATTATTTATCTTAAGTCAGTTAGAAGTTAACTGGCTTGTGCACAACTTTTAAATTCAGGGCAAAGTCCTTCAATGCTAAAGGCTCCAGCAGCTTAAAAAATATTCTAGAATATATGGCCCACCTAGAGTATAAATCAAACATTAACTACCCTAAAAGTATCTGATGATCCCTCTACATAACCCATGTCAGTGTGTTGAGCGTGCATTCAACTATGTGAGCTCAAGCTAGCTGGAAAGCTTCTAACATTTCATGCTGATTGACAACAGGAATGCCTGTTCCAGAGTTTTCCATTTGTTGCTAATGCACTAATGCCTTTATCAATGTAGTTTCTGGTGGAACACTGAAAATGTTCATTTTTCTGTTCTGGAATCAACTCAATTTCTGTCTCTAATTAAAATTATAAGCTGTACATCAATATTTTGTGGCATAAAACCTATCTGCATCCTTTGTACTGAATGCCCTAGTCATTCCTAAAAAATATGCACTTTGATCTTACATTTATTGACTTCTGAAAAAAAGATCAAAAGAGCCAAACAGGTAAAAAGAAATCTGAGTCCTCATACTAAACAGATAGAACTGCTGAAAATGGTAAGAGCTCATAAAGGACAGGACATTACTACAAGAAGCAATAGTGAAGCCTTTTATGGTCTTTATTTGTATTAGGTACATAACCTCATTAAAACTTGCGGATTGACAACATTTGTTGGAATTTAGAACTTGGTTGAACTTTCCTCTTTTCTTCTTATTTCTATTAGTCTTACAGGTTTCTAAGGTTAATATACAATGATTAATATACAATGATCCAGAAATGAACCTAGAGATTGCAGACACTATATGAAGTGCACTGACAGAGCATTTCCACTTTCCATTAGGTCCCATCAGCGTCCTACTGCAAAATGTTGAAATAATGCTCAATGTAGTTGGAGGGTTTGGATAAAGCAAGCCAGACCAGTGGATTAGGGCTGAGGCTTATGAGTGGTGGCAGACACTTGAGGGGGGGGGGCAGGGAGGTGACCGTCCTATCATGACTCAGAACAAGACCAGGGTTTCTAAGGTCAGTGATGAGTTTCAGCGGCAGGGTATAAAACTTGTCAGACCCATTTCCTATCAGCAACGGTGTAAAACAGGGTTGTGTTTTGGCTCCTACTCTGTTTGGACTGTTCTTCGTTGCTGTTCTTCAGGATGCCACAACAGACCTGAAGTCAGCGGTCTTCCTACAAACGAGGGTTGATGGTGACTCCTCAACCTCGCAAGACTGAGAGCAAAAACAAAATTCAGGGACATAGTGGCGCATCAGCTACAGTTTGCTGATGACTGGGCACTGGTTGTCCACTCGCTCGAAGTGCAGCCAAAAGCTTTGGACGGACAATCAGCCTGAAAAAGACAGAAGTTTTGTACCAACCGGCTCCTGGCTCAAGCTACGAAGAACCAACTGTCCTCATTGATGACACTCGTCTCAATGCTGTCAACAAGTTTTGCTGCCTGGGCAACATGGTAACATCCTCAGCTTCTCTGGATGTAGAGATTGAGTCAAGAGCCAGAAAAGCCTGCTTTGTCTTTGGTCAGCTGAAAGATCGAGTTTGGTCACAGAATAACACGTTGGCCACTGAGTGCAAGGGCTGATGTCATATCAGCCTTGCTATATGGATGTGAGATGTGATGCCCATATCAGAGCCACTTACGCCAGCTTGACCAACTGCAGCAGTGTCACCTACGTTCTCTGATGAAGATCACCTGGCGAGACAAGGTCTCCAATACCGAGGTCCTCTCTCGACCCAGAGTGCCAGCAGTTTCAACCTTGGTGATGTCAGCCCAACTGTGCTGGGCAGGACATGTTGTCAGAATGCCTGACAGAAGACTGCTTAGGGACATCTTGTAAGGCCAACTGTCCAGTGGTACCCGGAAATGAGGAGGCTGGAGACTATGGTACAAGGATGTTCTGCACAGGAGCCTCAAGAAAGCTGACGTTGCCCCATCAACATGGGAGGATCTGGCTCAAGATCGCTCACAGTGGAGGCATGCCATCAGAAAAATTGTGGACACTGCTGAGAACAAGCTCAGAGGCAACAGAGGAAAGGCACAGGAAGCGCCACAACAGGGCTTCTGCCCCTGCTGCCCCTCCAGGCCTCACCTGCCAAGTATGCAGCTAGCAGTGCCTGTCAAGGATCGGCCTGTACAGACACTCCAGGACGCACATATCAAACCCCACTAACTGACTGAAACTAACCATCATCGTCCTATGGGATGGATAGCCAGAGAGAGATAAAACTTGTTCAAAGAGGCAGTGCAAGAAATGCTGAAAGCAGACAAACTGGGGCAAGCGAAAAGGAACTAAAGAAAATGTTATGCCTGGAAAATGGATTGATTTGTGCTTTTTATGCCACAATCACCCAGAAAGAGAAGCTGGCACATGTTTTGAAGTGTTGAATTCCTATTGAGGTTGTGAAATAGACCAAACATTTCCTGTTGTTGTTCACCTAAGCATGGGTATCTTTTGCCTACGTGTTTCCCAGATGTGATGGTATAATCAACATGTGCTGCTCATTTTCATTACTTAGCAGCATAAATTGGGCCAGCAAATGTTGATTTTTGACCATTGTAAATAATATAATAAAACAGATAGTACTTCATGCTGAAATTAGTAAACTATTAATTAAGTAAAATGCCCTCCCAGTGATGTATAGGCCTGGGGACAACCACTGACAGAGGACAAGACTATGGCACCCTGAGTGGCATCTCTGCAATCAGCCCTGGGGTCTCTGATCAAGGGCTGTGTGGACTATATACCAGCTTTTTAAAGCCTTGATTTGTACAGCAGTATGGCAAATCTGAACTTCTACTGAATAAAAGCTGAGTGATGCATTGAGTGAATATGAAACTATTACTGCTTTGCAGGACATCCATGTCTTTCAGCAGGACATACTTCTCAATTTCCGGCCAATTTTTAATGAAGTCACTAGAAATTGATTAAAATTCTGTTAATTAATAAAAATGAGCTGCTTGTGTTGGTACCGTCATCCTATGTGGGAAGAAGATTGGGGTATGAATATGAAATCTGTGTTAGAATGAAAGGCGTGATGGTGCATTTTCTCAGTGGGTGGAATTCCAACAGGAAATGGGCACAATCACTTCAAAATAGTTCCAAAATCATTTCTATGTGTGATTCAGACATAAATACACTTGCAAATTGGTTCATTTTCTAGGCAAATATAGTTTTCTGACTGAATCTGACTCTGTTTATTTACACTGTTCAGTTTATAATTTTCTAAACATAAATCAACAATGTATTTGAAACTTCTGTTTCCACGCAGAACTAAATTTGACAACCAACTTCCCTCCAGCTGCCCTTGCTCTGTTCTATTTCAATGTTTCTGACAACTATCTTTTTTGTTCCTTCACATTCTTTGCTCTTTCACTTCAAGTTCTACTTCATTAAATTATCCATATATTTATTCCTTTCCTTTTTACATCACTCAGATCATTTATTTCTTGCTTCAAGAGTTAGCTCCACATGTTGACTGAACCAATTAGATCTGAGCAGTTGAACTATAAATTCTAAGAGGTACACATTAGTTCAGATGTGAGCTACTTGGCTTGAGAATTATGTGTTACTAGTTACATAAAACTTGGCCCTTTGGCCCCTGATATTTTGCTGAACCTATTCTAAAATCAATTTAACCCTTCCCTCCCACATAGCCTTCATTTTTGCAACACCTATGTGTCTATCTAAGGGTCTATATGTGGCAGCACGTTCCACGTACCTCCCATTCTCTCTCACAAAAACCTACATCTGACGTCCCCACAATCACACTAAAATTATGCCCCTAGTATTAACCATTTCTGTACTGGGTAAAAGGTTCAGGCTGTCCACTCTACCTTCGTCCCTTATCATCTTGTACTCCTTTACCAGAACAACTCTCAACCTTGTTCACACCAAAGAAAATAGCCCTAGATCGCTCAACCTATCCTCATAAGGCAAGCAGCATCCTGCTAAATCTCCTATGCATCCTCTCTAAAGGTTCCACATTCTTTGTATAATGAGGAGACCAGAGCTCTGCACAAACCTCCAAGTGTGGTCTAACTACAGTTTTATACAGTTGCAACATTACTTTGCAGCTCTTGAACTCAATGGCCATGACTAATGAAGGTCAACATGCTAAACACCTTCTTAACTACCCTATCAACTTTCATTGCAACTTTGAAGGATCTATGGACGTGAGCACCAAGATCCCTCTGTTCCTCTACACTGCTAAGAATCCTGCCATTAAACCCGCTTTCAAGTTCAAAGTGTATCACTTGACAATTTTAAACACAAGAGATCCTGCCGATGCTGGCAATTCAGAGCAACAGACAGAAAATGCTGAAGGGACTTTGCAAGTCAGGCAGCACCTGCAGAAATGAATAAACAGTCGACATTTCTGACCAAGACTCTTTATTCAGGACTAGAAAGGAAGGGGGAAGATGTCAGAATAAGAAGGTGTGAAGTCAGGTGGAATGAAATAAAAAGCTGTGCGGTGATCGGTGGAAAAGATGAACGGCTGAAGAAGAAGAAATCTGATATGAGTACAGCATAGGAGTAAGAAAAAGAGGAGGGGCACCGGGGGAGGTAAAAGGCAGATTAGGTAAGAGAGGGGATTTTGGGAACTGAGAAAAGGGAAGGGGAAAATTTTACCAGAAGATGGTGAAATCAACGTTCATGCCATCAGGTTGGAGGCTATGTAGACAGAATATGAGGCATTGTTGCTGCAACCTGAGAGTGGCCTCATTGTGGCATAAGAGGAGGCCAGGGAATGACATGTCAGAATAGGAATGGGATGGGATCCAGGCAACATCCTTGTAAATCTCCTCTGCACCCTTTCTTTGGCTTCCACATACTTCCTGTAGTGAGGCGACCAGAACTGAGCACAGTCCTCCAAGGAGAGGTTCCCAAGGATTGGAGGGTTGTGGATGTTGTTCCTTTATTTAAGAAAGGGAGTAGAGATAGACCAGAAATTATAGACCAGTGAGCCTTACTACAGTAGTTGGTAAGTTGATGGAGGGGCATAATACGATTAGGAGTAGTCAGCATGGCTTTGTAAAGGACAGGTCGTGCCATATGAACCTGATTCAATTTTTTGAGGATGTGATGAAACACATTGATGAAGGTAGGGCAGTAGATGTAGTGTATATGGATTTTGCAAGGCATTTGATAAGGTACCCCATGCAAGGCTTATTGAGAAAGTAAGGAAGCATGGGATCCATTGCTTTTTGGATCCAGAACTGGCTTGTCCACAGAAGGCAAAGAGTGGTTGTAGATGGGTCATATTCTGCATGGAGGTTGGTCACCAGTGGAGTGCCTCAGGGATCTGTTCTGGGACCCTTACTCTTCGTTATTTTTATAAATGTCCTGGATGAGGAAGTGGAGGGATGGGTTAATAAGTCTGCTGATGACACAAAGGTTGGGAGGGTGTTGTGGATAGTGTGGAGGGCAGTCAGAGGTTACAGCGGGACATTGATAGGATGTAAAACTGGGCTGAGAAGTGGCAGATGGAGTTCAACCCAGATAAGTGTGAAGTGGTTAATTTTGGAAAGTCAAATATGATGGCAGAATATAGTATTAATAGTAAGACTCTTGGCGGTGTGGAAGATCAGAGGGATCTTGGGGTCCAAGTCCATAGAACGCTCAAAGCAGCTGCGCAGGTTGATTCTGTAGTTGAGACGGTGTATGGTGTATTGGCCTTCAGCAATTGTGGAATTCAATTTAGGAGCTGAGAGGTAATGTCACAGCTATATAGGACCCTTGTCAGACCCCACTTGGAGTATTGTACTCAGTTCTGGTCGCCTCACTACAAGAAGGATGTGGAAGCCATAGAAAGGGTGCAGAGGAGATTTACAAGGATGTTGCCTGGATTGGGGAGCATGCCTTATGAGAATAGATTGAATGAACATGGCCTTTTCTCCTTGGAGCAACGGAGGATGAGAGGGGACCTGATAGATGTATACAAGATGATGAGAGGCATTGATCGTGTGGATAGTCAGAGGCTTTTTCCCAGGGCTGAAATGGTTGTCACCAGAGGACACAGGTTTAAGGTGCTGAGGAGTAGGTACAGAGGAGATGTCAGGGGTAAGTTTTTTTCACTCAGAGAGTGGTGAGTGCGTGGAATGGACTGCCGGCAACTATGGTGGAGGCGGATACAATGGGGTCTTTTAAGAAGCTTTTAGATAGGTACATGGAGCTTAGTAAAATAGAGGGCTATAGGTAAGCCTAGTAATTTCTAAGGTAGGGACATGTTCGGCACTATTTTGAGGGCTGAATGGCCTGTATTGTGCTGTAAGTTTTCTACGTTTCTATGTTTGTATGGATTTGGAAAGGTCTGCTGTTTACCAGTGGAGTGAAGATGCTCAATAAAGTGGCTCCCCTGATCTACGTTGCGTCTCTCCTCTGTACAGGAGACCACATCAGGAACATTGGGTACAGTAGACGTCCTGCAACAGATTTTCATGTGAGGTGTTGGCTCACTTGTAAAGACTGTCTGGGGCACTGAATGGAGGAGGTGAATGGGCAGGTGTAGCAATTCAGCTGCTTGCAGGGATAAGTGCTGGGAAGAATATTAGTGGGAAGGGGCAAGGAAATCATGGAGACAGTGATCCCTGCCATAAGCAGAGAGTCTGGGTGGGGGAGGGTGGCTTAAGATGTGTTTGATGTTACCATCCCATGGGAGATGGCAGAAGTTGTGGAGAATCATCTGTTGGGTGCCGTAGCTTATGGGGTGGTAGGTGAGGACAATAGGAACTCTATCCCTGTTTAGGCAGCAGAAAGATGGAATAAACACAAAAGTCTGAGATATTAATGAGATATGGGTGAGGGCAGCATCAATGGTGGAGGAAGGGAAACCCCATTCGAAGAAAGAGGACATCACGGCTATTCTGGAAAGAAAGCATCATCCTCGCAACAGTTGAGGCAGAGATGAAGGAATGTTAAAAAGGGAAGTATTTTTCTAAGCGACAGCATGGCAAGAGATATAGTCAGGATAGCTGTGGGAGTCAGACAGTTTATAAAAGATATTCGTGGACAGTTTGTCCCCAGAGATTGAAAAATAAGAGAGAGGTGTCAGAAATGGACCAAGAGCACTTAAGGGCAGGGTGGAAGTTGAAGTTGCTGAAATTGACAAGGTCACATTGGTGCAGGAAGCAGCACCAAAGTATTGCAGAAGTTGAAGGGTATTAGCAGAGAAGGCTTGGAACATGGACTCTTCCACATTGTCAATGAAAAGCAGGCACAGCTGGGACCTATATAGGTAGTCATGGCCATACCCTGAGCCTAGAAAAAGTGGGAGGAACTGAAAAAGAAATTGTTGAGGGCGAGGACTAGTTGTACCAAACGGAGGACGATGGTGCTGGATGGGAACTGGTTGGATCTGATGTCAAGAAAGTCATGGAGAGCTTTAAGGACTTCTCAGTGGGGTAGAAGCATATAGTGACTGGACACCTGTGTGAAAATGGAGGTTTCCACAGGGAGCACTGCCTCTGCGATTGCCTTGCCCATTCGTCCTTCCCCACTGATCTCCAACCTGACACTCACCCCTGCAGGCAGCAGAAGAGCTACACTTGCCCTTTCACCTCCTTCCTCACCTCCAGTCAGTACCCCAGCAAGTGAGGCAACGCTTCTCATGTAAATCTGTTGGGGTCATCTACTGTATCTGGTGCTCCTGATGCCGTCTCATTTACCTTGGTGAGACCCAACATAGATAGGTGGAGTGCTTTGTCGAGCAACTTCACTCTATCCACAAAAGGAAGGATTTCCCATTGACAAACCATTCCAATTCCAATCTTCATTCCCATTCCGACATTCTCAGGTTGGAGGAACAACACGTTATATTCTGTCTAGGTAGCCTCCAACCTGACAGAATGAACATTGATTTCTTTCACTTCTGGTAGCTCTTTTTCCCCTTTCTCACTTCTTCATTTCCACTCTCTGGCCCCCATCAGCATTTTCTGTGTGTCACTTTATAATTTTTCAGATTGTACTCCACCTGCCACTTCTCAGCCCAACTCTACATCCTGCCAATGTCCTATCATAACCTATTTAAACCTTCTACACTATCACAACACCACCAACCTTTGTGTCATCAGCAAATTTACTAAAATATCTTTCCATGTCTTCATACAAGTTTTTAATAAAAAATCACTAAGAGCAGAGGTTCCAGAACTGATCCCTGTGAAACACCACTGGTCACAGTCCTCCAGGCATTTACTACCACCCTCTTCCTTCTGTGGCAGACCCATTCTGAACCCACACAGCCAAATTTCCCTGGATTCCATGCCTCTTGACTTTCTGAGAGAGCCTATCATGGAGACACCTGTCAAATGCCTTACCAAAATCCCTGTACACCAAATCTACTGCTCTACCTCTATCAGTTTGTCTTATCACTTATTCAAAGAATTCAATAGGCTCTTGAAGCATGTCCTGCCTTCTCAGAAAACCATGATGACTATCCTTGATCAGATTATGCTTCTCCAAATGCTCTTAAATCTCATCTTCAAGTATTATCTCTAATAGTTAGCCCACCACTGACATAAGATTCACTGGTGTATAATTCCCTGGATTATCCCTATTATCTTTCATCGACAAAGGAATCTTCTGATATCATTCCCATGGCCAAAGTCACAGAAAGATCTTAGTTAACATCCTGTCCAGCCCTGGAGACTTACCCATCCCTTTTTTCAACATTATTTCACCATCTTTCTTAACATCAACATGTTTCAGCATATCAGACCATTTTAGGTTGTCTTCAAATTTGTCAAAGTCCCTCTCACTTGTGAATACTGAAGCAAGGTATTCATTAAGGACCTTATCTACCTCCGGGCACGTTTCCTCTTTTATTCCTAATTTGTCCTATCCTCACTCCGGTCATCTTCCTGCTCTTCACATACATGTAGAGTGCCTTGGGGTTTTCCTTAAACCTACTCACCTTTTCATGTTTACTTTTAGCTCTCCTAAGCTCCTTCCTAGTTCCCTTGTAACTCTCTAGAGTCCTGTCTGACCCTTGTTTCCTAAACTTTAAATATGATTCCTTCTTCCTCTTGATTAGATGTTTCACATCTCTTGTCAGCTATGGTTCCTTCACCCTACCATCCCTTTGTTGCCTTAATGGGATGAACTTATCCAGAATCCCATGTGTTCCGTAAACAAACTCCACATTTCCATTGTGCATTTCCTGCCTTAAGTACATCTGATCCCAATTTCTGATCCCAATTTCTGGTCCCAAGTTCCTGTCCAATAGCATCATAATTCAGTTTCTCGCAATTAAATACTTCCCCATACTGTCTGCTTCTATTGCTATCTAAGGTAAAGGTCAGGGAAGTGTGAACTCCATCTCTGAAATGCTCACCCACTGAGAGATCTGTCACCTGACTAAGTTCAATATCTAGTACTTGATCAAATATTATTTCTCCTCTAGTCAACCTGTCTACATAGTGTGTCAGGAACCTCTCCTGGACACATCTAACAAATTACGCCCCATATACACCTTATGCACTAAGGAAGTGCCAATCAGTATTAGGGAAATTGAAGTCACCAATGCCAACAAATCTGTTAGTTTTGCACCTTTCCAAACAGTTTTGTAAATGGCTTTCAAAGAACAAAGTGACAATAAAACTGACCTTGGATTGTTATTTTTTTTCCTTATGTAAATTAGTCAACAGTCTGGTATATATTTACTGGATGACAACTAAACAAGAATTTATGAAGAATAGAGTAAAGTGGAAATTAATATGTTGTAGCAAATAAGGCAACAGATTTTGCCAATTTAGCCCATGATAAGCCTGATTGTCCTGGAAGTGATCTGCTATGAAGATATCGGTCACCATAAGTCACCATGTCTGCAGAAATCCTGCTTTTCTTTGACAAACTTTACTTGTTTTCTCATATTTTATTAAAGTAAGAACATTGCACAATCATCTCATTTACCTGCTAATCATTGTCACAACTTGATAACAGTTTGAATTTTCAGCCAGTTCTGATTCTGTTTTTTTCGTGGAACCATACACACCACGCCAGCAGAAGTCGGAGCTGGAAATTAGAACTCCAGCTACCATACTGTTTCAGGAATATTCAGTATAAAGGCAGATTTACACCAGGGCACTTGGATATGATGCTATGGAGTGCTAAGTGATTGTGTATTCCTGCTAGTTAATGCCTTCTGGTCAAGGGCAAGTCAATTGTTCAGGTTTTCAGAGAAAACCTTGCCTGAGAAAGCCTTACTCTCATTCCATCTTAGGTCAACCAATCCACTGAGGTTAATGTTAAATATGATATCAGATAGCATGTGATGCATTTGCCATTGCATATGACTGCTCTGGAACAGGCACTCATTCTGTTCCTTAATGCACAGTTCTTCTAAACTTCCTTTTCACATTTTTTAGATTTTTATTTATTAAGTGTAAAGTGAAAGTCAGCGTCAGCAATTCTGAAGAATGAAGCTAGATCAATGTTATCGGGTTTTGTCTTGCACAGTGGTTCCAGGCTTTTCGTAGACGGTTGCTATGACAACAGTCCAGCCAAGGAAGGAAAATTGCTGGGTGTGAAAAGCAGCAGAAAATTTGATAACTTTTCCATTGTATGGTTATTTTGGATCCCTCTATTCAGAATAAAAATGACAGGCTTTACTTTTTTGATCTTGGATATTTCCTCGTGAGGAAATAGAAGCTGCTGCAAATATACCGGAAGCGAGGTGTCCTTGAGCAGACTTTGTCCACTGTAATGAAGCAATCATTTTCAAACTCTGAATGGTAGTCTTGCTCAGCATAGTCTAGGAATGAACTTTCTGTACTCATTCAGTAATTCATCCAGCAGTCGGATCTCTTCATTCAAAATATGTCTCTGTGCTTGGATGGTTGAGACTGAAGAAGAGTAGAGATTTGCTTCTGAGATCGGCCAATGCTCTTTCAACATCCCATCATCTAAATGGATGCCTCATTTTCCTATACAACAATATCTTGAATAAGTTCCAAGCTAAATTCTTGGGTTGTTCACAATGATGAGGTATACCGTATGTCTACCTAAATTCATGTTTTCTTACCTCCACTATTTCTTATTTTGCTTTTCTCTCTTTAATGTAATGTCATATCTTCTTCTCTGTATCACGGTTTCCTTTATCCTAAGACTCAGAGGGCTAACTAGTTACCTCTACTATTGCTGATGCAGGCTGACCACCAATTTCCTGGAAATGGATGGTTCAGCAGCTCTGGACTGAAAGAAGCTGCAGAGGGTCATAAATTTAGTCAGCTCCATCTTGGATACAAGCCTATGAAGTACCCAGGCAGCTTCAAGGAGCGGTGTCTCAGAAAGGCAGCGTCTATTATTAAGGACCTCCAGCATCCAGGGCATACTCTTTTCTCACTGTTACCATCAGGTAGGAGGTACAGAAGCCAGAAGGCACACACTCAGCGATTCAGGAACAGCTTCTTCCCCTCTGCTAACCGATTCCTAAATGGACATTGAACCTTTGTACACTACCTCACTTTGTTAATATATATTATTTCTGGTTTTTTGTACAATTTTTAACATATTCAATGTACGTATACTGCAACCTATCTATCTATCTATCTATCTATCTATCTATCTATCTATCTATCTACCTACCTATCTATTTATCTATCTATCTATCTATCTATCTATCTATCTATCTATCTATCTATCTATCTATCTATCTATCTATCTATCTATCTATCTATCTATCTATCTATCTATCTATCTATTTATTTATTTATTATTTTGTTTTGTTTTTTTCTTCTCTTCTCTATTATGTATTGCATTGAACTGCTGCTACGTTACCAAATTTCACGACACATGCTGGCGATAATAAACCTGATTCTGATTCTGAAATTATGAGATGTAGTTTACTGGGTGGCCACCAGATGGCACTGTGTGTAACACATGCAATACCATCTGTGGCGAGACTCATTTTGACAAAAGCATGCTATTTGTATTATTTACATTGCGTTTGGTGGCAATGTCAATATTTTGTGCTTATTTTACATAAACTTAATCCTAGCTATGGCATCTAAGACAAGTGCAAGTACCAGTGGTGGTGTCAAACGTAAACATCAGTCCATATCCATTCAAGAGAAGGTTGAAATGTTGTAGACCAAGGTGTTTCTGATTGTAAACTGTGTGATTTATATGGCATTGGTTCATCAATATGGCATTGTGTATGATATAAAGCACCAAAGAGAAAAATGGCAATTCTATGCAAGCAGTGATTTGCAAAAGCAAATGAGCTTTAGAAAAATGATGAAAGTTGGTAAGAGCACTGAACGTGATTGAACGATGATTGAATGGTTTCGCCAGTGTTGGAGTGATGAAGTCAAATTGTCAGGAGATACGATAATGAACCAAGCTAAACTGTTCCATAAGGAACTTAATTTAGAACATGTGTACGATTATAGTGAAGGATGGCTTCAAAGGTTTAAAAAGCACTATGGAATTTCCATGCATTAAGTGTGTGGAGAAAAGTGGTCTGCAAACCGTGAAGGAGCTATCGAGTACATGGGCAAATTTTCTGATGCAAACTTCAGTCCTGAGCAGATATCTAAATGCAGATGAAGCTGCATTATACTGGCAATGCACACCTAGGAAAATATTAGCAACAGAAGATGAAGAAGATCCCACAGGATTCAAGAAGCCTAAGGATGGAGTTACTATTTTAGGGTGCTCCAATGCATCAAGTACTCAGAGATGTAAACCACTGGTGGTTGGAAGAAGTATATACCTTAGGGCCTTGAATGGAGTTAAAATTTTACCCGGTAACTTTGCACAAATGAAACAGGCTGGATTACCAATGATATTATGATAGAGTGTTTTTGAAAATATTTTGTGTGGAAACCAGACCATATTGCACATCTGTAGGGCTACCCGAAGATTTTGGGTAACTGTTCAGCTGAACTCCTGTATAAGAATAATGTTTTTACAGTGTATTCATCACCAAACTGTACATGGAACCCCAAGACCAAGCAATACTGTGCTCTCTAAAGGCTGGGTATCACCTGTTTTTCATGAAATGCTTGTTCGATGAGGTGAATGCTGGCAATTCTGTACAGACATTTATTAAAGAATTTAGCATGAAGGACATTCTTTGGTTCATTGCTCAAGGGTGGGAGAGGTAGAACCATTAACACTAATGAATGGCTGGCATAATATGTGGCTTGCCTTGTTGTTTTATAATACGCTTGAGGAAAAGTTTGACGATGATTTTACAGGATTTTGTGTAATGAAGGAAAAAGCAGTTGTTCATGATTTGCTTGTGAATGCAAAAAAGTTATGGAACCTGCTTTCAAAGAAATAAGAAGTAGTCTTTGTGAGTGGATGATTGTCGACAATGAAACATCTGCCGTGCATCACCTTACGGACTTGGAAATTATAGAAAGTGTTCTGAATGTTGATAAAAACACTACAAGTGATGAAGATGGCAACGATGATGATGAGACAGATGAAACTGAAAGATTTACTATGATTGAGTTGTTGAGTGACTTAATCAAAGGGTTAGAGAAATGTACCTTCATGACGGAACAAGAGTGAATGAATTTTTATTTGATGCAAGAAAAATTATGCAAGGAGAGATCAAAACACATGAAACAACTTCACCTGGATGAAATGTTTAAAAAGATAACTGAGAAGCAACGTTCTTTGTAAGCACAGTAATTAATACATTTACATTTAATTTTTGTTTAATTAATAATCCCTTTTAAGATTCTACAGTCCATTTTTGCCATTATTAATGCGTGACCCCTTTTAATTCAACAAAAACGTTAATCTGGCAAGGCTCAGGAACCAAGAGTGCCAGAAAATCGGTGATCAACCTGTACTATTAAAACAGAATTGCTCCTATTTTACAGCAGGCGGCAGCATTGAGTCACAGTGTACAGTGGTTGCAAAGGGCAGGACAGCTTAAGCTGCCTTGTCAAGTGCCAGTAGAAATGATCTAGTCTGGGCAGCACTTAACTACTTTCATACAGTTTTCAAAGCTTTCTAAGTAAGAGTGCTAATTGAGTATTAATATCTGTTGAAGTATGGGCAATTCTCTGGCATTGGTATTTTAAAAAACTATCAAAAATCAATTATGTTGATAAGCTTCTAGCAAGCACAAAATGTAAAACAAAGTTTTATCTGAGCCGCTTGGAACATTATTTTCAGTTTTGGGCATTTAATTATAAGAATAATCGATGGGATAGAAGGCATAATCTCTGAAAATAAAATCAGGTCACTTTACCTGTGTTCTTAGAGCGTGATCCAGATAGCACATCAATTTCATTCTGCCTGTTGTAATGAATCCTAATCATTGTTGTTATTTTCCACAGTATTGTGGTTGTATGCCATGAGGTGGAGGGCCAACGTCTTTAGTAATTTAGTAGATCTAACCAGTCCCCGTCCTCCCCCCCCCCCCCCACCTTCCTCTGGCAGTACTGGCTCTTGCACTCGATAATTTCTCTTTCAGCTCCTTCCACTTTCTCCAAACTTAAGGAGTAGCGTTGGCACCTGCATGGGCCCCAGCTATGTCTGCTTTCCATTGGCTATGTGCACCAGTCGCTGGTAATGCTCCCCAGATCTTTCTGCGCTACACTGATGACTGCATTGGTGCTGCTTCATGCACCCATGCTGAGCTTGCCAATTCCATCAACTTTGGCTCCAGCTTTCATCCTGCCCTTCAATTCACTTGGTCCGTTTCTGACACCTCCCTCCCCATTGTTGATCTTTCTGTCTCCACTTATATCTTTTATAAACTCATTGACTCTCAGCTATTTTGACTATCCCTGAATGAAGATTCTCGGCCCAAAAGATTGACTGCTTACTCTTTTCAGATAGATACTGGTCTGCTGAGTTCCTCCAGCATTTTGTGTGTGTTGCTTGGATTTCCAGCATCTTCAGATTTTTTAGTGCTTTCTGACTATACTTCTTCCCACCCTGTCACTTGTAAAAATGCCATTCCGTTTTCTCAGTTCCTCCGTCTCAACTGCATCTGATCCCAGTATGAGATTTTCCTTTTCAGAGATGTCTCCTTCTTCAATGAGCAAGGTTTCCCTTTCTCCACCATTGATGCTGCTCTCACCCTTCCATTTCTTGGACATCTGCCCTCTTCCCATCTTCCCGCCACCTTAGCAGGGCCAGAGTTCCTCTTATCCTTACCAACCATGCCATCAGCCTCTGCATCCAACACATTATTCTCTGCAGCTTCAGCCATCTTCAACAGGGTCCACCACCAAACACACCTTTACCTCCTGCCCACTCTCCACTTTCCACAGGGATCATTCTCTCCGTGACTCCCTTGTCCACTTGTCCCTCCCCACTGATCTCCTTCCTGGCGCTTACCTCTGCAAGTGGAAAGAGTGCTACACCTGGCCATTCACCTTCTGCCTCACCTCCAGTCAGGGTATCAAACAGTCCTTCCAGGTGAGGCATCAGTTTGCCTGTGAATCTGTTGGGGTCGTCTGCTGAATCCGGAGTTCCCGGTGAGGCCTCCTCTACATTAGTGAGACCCTATGTAGATTGCAGGACTGCTTTATCAAGCATCTTCGGTCTGCCTCAACAAGCAGAATTTCCTGGTGCCCAATCATTTTCAGCAATCCCTTTTCCCATTTGCCTATCTACGGCCTCCTCTACTGCCGTGATGAGGCGACACACAGGTTGGAAGAGCAGCACCTCATATTCTACCTTGGTAGCCTCCAGCCTGAATGCATAAACATCAATTTCCCTACATTTGGTAATTTCTCCCCCTCCCTCCTCCCTCTGTTTCCATTCCCCATTCCAGTCCCACTCTTACCTCTTCTCTTCACTCGCCTCTCACCAGTGCCTCTCCTCCTTCCCTTTCTCCCATCATCACTCTGACCACCTATCAGAAGGTGCAATATGGCTGAATCAGGACCTGGGCATTTGATTCAGCTCCGTGACTGACTGTGAGAAAGGGAACGTTCCCAGGATACTGGATCCTGCCTTGGAGGAGGTGGAAATCACGAGAGATGTCATGCATTTTCAGATAAAGCTTAGGATCTCCAGATGAGGTGAAAAGCTGTTTGGAATAACAGCTACAGGGTTTATTGCCATAGGAAGATAGCCTTAGTTCTAGGAGTTTACCCTGAAGGATCTGGATCTAGTTCTGCAAGAAAATTAATGACCTCAGACCAATGTTTATGTCTGTGAAAGTTTCTGTAAATGTAACTCATCTCCAACATTCTTCCATCCACAGGGATGTTCATTCCCTTTGCATCATTGTAACCTTCAGATCCTGGAAATGGCAAACATGTCACTTAAGGTGATTGTGCAGTACTAACTAACAGGCATTCCTAACTCGTGAATCAGTATGCAGTAGCCAGGCGAATAGTGCAGAGGGGTAGTGCCATGTGTGGGCACAAAACCCTAACAGATTGCACACTATTTTTGGGAAGGCCTCCTGGTGGGTCTGAATCTATTGAAAACAATGGTGCCACCATCACACTCCTCACACTTCTAATTCTGTTCTCAACATCACAATTAAAAACTCGTACACTTTTCGATATCACATAGTGAAGATCTCTGGCCTGAGGCAATGGGCTCAAATTTGCTGGAGCCAAGACAGGGAGCCAGGGAAGGAACAGGTGATGCTTCAGTGGAGGTTAAGAACTGAAGTGTTTGGATGCATTGGGAAGCCTGTCAGAATATTTGCAATCTATGTCTGTGGTGGTTCAGTCCGAAGTCTGTGGTCCGGTCCGCGGACTCTGGGTTTTCCAATGGTCCCTTGCTGTGGTTGGACTTAACTAGAAACACCTGAGGCTCATATTGGAACTGGGAGTATCAGTGGCCCTGGTATTGAGTGTGGTTGTTGTTGTTGTTGTCATCTTCGTCTTGTCCTGTCAAGATATTCATGGCACAGATGGCCGGTGGAAGGCTAGAATGGACTCTTGCCATCCTTGGGGCTGTGTTGGAGAACCATGGCTTCTGGGAGCCTTGCTGGTAGTAGTTGGAGTGGTCACTGTGGTACGGATTCAGCCGTTTCCTGGGCCAGCTGGGTGACTGTCAGCCACTCTGAGCCAGGTAGGGATCTGGTTGCTTCTGTAGTCAGCCAAGGCTGCTGGCTGTAATGGCTAAACAGAGCTACCCTGATGCAGAGGTGGAGCTGTCTGTTGTTCCTTGGTGTTTCTCTTCCTGTCCTTGACCCTGTAGGGTAAGTCAGGCTGTTCTGCTGTTGCCCTGTGGGGGGATCTGTCTTGCTTTGCCCTTGCCTCTGGGGTAAGTCAAGCTGTTCTGCTGTTGCCCTTTGGGGGGAATCTGTCTTGTCTTTGCCTCTGTTGGGTAAGTCAGGCTGTTCTGCTGTTACCTGATAGATGGTCCTGCCCCACCTTGGTGTGGAGTTATAGATGAGTCCTGGCTCCATGTTGATGTACAGTTCCTAGTCTGCCCCTAGCTCCAGCCTCGAGCTCCGAGCCTCGAGACAAGCCTGCAGCCTCCAGCTCCAAGCCTCGAGACCCCAAGTCCCTAGCCAAGCCTTGTCATGTCCTTGCCTGGGTTTGGGGGTCCAAGCCTGAGGCAAGACCCAGGATCTGGTTCCTTGATCAGTCTTGGGCTTGGAGTCCACCCCAGGCTCCTTGCTCCCAGTCCCTTGTCCTGGTCCTGCTTCCCCTGCCTAGACTGCATCTTGTCCCATCCTTGGGTTCTGTCTCATCCTGTTTCTGGGACTCCAGTGTCTGTGTCCTGCAGTTGGGTCTTGATTCAACACCTGACTTGTGACAATGTCAAGGATCATGGAGACCAGTGGAGTGTTGCAAGGATCTGTTCTGGGACCCTGCTCTTTGTGATCTTTTTTATAAATGATCTGGATGTAGAGCCAGAAGAATGGGTGAGTAAGTTTGTGGATGACATGAAGATCGGAGGAGTTGTGGATGGAGCTGTAGGTTGTTGAAGGTTACAAGAGGATACAGACAGGCTGCAGAGTTGGGCAGAAAAATTGCAGATGGAGTTCAATCTGGACAAGTGTGAGGTGATGCATTTTGGAAGGACAAACCAGAAGACTGAGTACAGGGTTAGTGGTCAGTTACTTAAGAGTGCGGATGAACAGAGGGACCTTGTTCATGCAGACATCCCTCAGGTCGCTGCGCAGGTCGATAGGGTAGTTAAGAAGGCCTATGGGATGCTAGGCTTTATTAACAGCGGGATTGAGTTCAAGAGTAGAGGTCATGTTGCAACTCTACAAATCTCTGGTGAGACCACACTTAGAATATTGTGTTCAGTTCTGGTCACCTCATTATAGGAAGGATGTGGAAGCTATGGAGAGGGTGCAGAGGAGATTTACCAGGATGTTGCCTGGATTAGAAAACAAGTCTTGTAAGGCAAGGTTAGCAGAGCTGGGACTTTTCTCTTTGGAGCGTAGAAGGATGAGAGGCGATTTGATAGAGGTCTACAATATTATGAGAGGCATAGATAGGGTGGATCGTTAGTACCTGTTTCCCAGGGCACCAATAGCAAACACCAGAGGGCACATGTACAAAGTTAAGGGAGGTAAGTTTAGGGGAGACCTCAGGGGTAAGTTTTACACAGAGGGTTGTGAGTGCCTGGAATGACTTGCCAGGGATGGTGGTGGAGGCTAAAACAGTAGGGGTATTTAAGAGCCTCTTGGACAGGCACATGGATGAAAGAAAAATAGAGGTAGTGTGGGTTTAGTACTTTTTTAAAGGTATATATGGGTGGGTACAACATCGAGGGCTGAAGGACCTGTACTGTGCTGTAGTGTTCTAGTGTTTTAGTGTAACAAAATAGCCAGCACACTCGTAGAGCTTGAAGCTCATCGTTTCTAAAATGGACCTGGTGCCAATACATTCAACATGAAGTGTCTGATAACCAACATTTCTGATGCCAGCTGACAACCATGGTGAAGATCAGACTGTATGTAATCACAATGATGGACACTTGCAACACAGTAAACTTATCAAGTGTCCTAGGATGCTGATAATCCATCTTCCAACACGTTACTAGGTTTCCTGAGGCATTGCCCAGGGAGAGCATCTGGTGGATGATGGTTAAGACTGGTGTCTTAACTTAAGGTGACTGACTTAATGTCATTCCTAAATCACTGTCCCATCAGCTTTGTAATTGCCAGACAACTGGACAGTCAGTCAGCAGTAATGCTGAGGTAATGTGGTGTCGACTTCCCCCAATGCAGAGAGCGCCTGACCAGCTGAGTATTTCAAATTTTAAAATGATACTCTTTTTCACCATTACTCCTATTTTAAACAACTAAATACTGAAATTAACATAACTATTATTTCTGCTTTAAGACTTTAATCTTGTTTTACTATACTCGTGCACAGTGATCTTTAACTTGCTGAGTCTTAACATATTTGCTCATATAAATGAGCTACAACAATCAGTAGGATTTTTTTACTCTTGAAGGCAACACCAGGTTATCTCCTTAACTAATGAACTATAAGAGTAATTAATAATAAATGTATTAAGGAAAACAAGAATTAAATTAGGTAAAATAGAAAGCTTTTAAGAAGGAGAACAGAGTGAACATAGAAAACCTAAAGCACAGTACAGGCCCTTCAGCCCACAAAATTGTGCTGAACATGTCTTTACCTTAGAAATTACTAGGGTTACCCATAGCCCTCTATTTTTCTAAGCTCCATGTACTTATCCAAAAGTCTCTTAAAAGACCCTATCATATCTGCCTCCACCACCGTTGCTGGCAGCCTATTCCATGCATTCACCACTCTGAGTGAAAAAAACTTACTCCTGACATCTCCTCTGTACCTACTCCTCAGCACCTTAAACCTGTGTCCTCCTGTGACAACCATTTCAGCCCTGGGAAAAAGCCTCAGTCTATCCACATGATCAATGCCTCTCATCATCTTGTATACCTCTATCAGGTCCCCTCTCATCCTCCGTTGCCCCAAGGAGAAAAGGCTGAGTTCATTCAACCTGTTCTCATAAGGCATGCTCCCCAATCCAGGCAACATCCTTGTAAATCTCCTCTGCACCCTTTCTATGGCTTCCACATCCTTCTTGTAGTGAGGCGACCAGAACTGAGTACAATACTCCAAGTGGGGTCTGACAAGGGTCCTATATAGCTGCAACATTACCTCTCAGCTCCTAAATTGAATTCCACAATTGATGAAGGCCAATACACCATATACCGTCTCAACTGCAGAGTCAACCTGCGCAGCTGCTTTGAGTGGCCTATGGACTTGGACCCCAAGATCCCTCTGATCTTCCACACTGCTTAGAATCTTACCATTAATACTATATTCTGCCATCATATTTGACCTACCAAAATGAACCACCACACACATCTGGGTTGAACTCCATCTGCCACTTCTCAGCCCAGTTTTGCATCCTGTCAATGTCCTGCTGTAACCTCTGACAGCCCTCCACACTGTCCACAATACCCTCCCAACCTTTGTGTCATCAGCAGACTTACTAACCCATCCCTCCACTTCCTCATCCAGGTCATTTATAAAAATCATGAAGAGAAGGAGTCCCAGAACAGTTCCCTGAGGCACTCCATGGTGACTGACCTTCATGCAGAATATGACCCATCTACAACCACTCTTTGCCTTCTGTGGGCAAGCCAGTTCTGGATTCACAAAGCAATGTCTCCCTGGATCCCATGCCTCCTTATTTTCTCAATAAGCCTTGCATGGGGTACCTTATCAAATGCCTTGCTGAAATCCATATACGCTATATCTACTGCTCTTCCTTCATCAATGTGTTTAGTTACATCCTCAAAAAATTCAGTCAGGCCTGTAAGGCACGACCTGCCCTTGTCAAAGCCATGCTGTCTACTTCTAATCATATTATACCTCTCTAAATGTTCATAAATCCTGCCTTTCAGGATCTTCTCCATCAACTTACCAACCACTGAGGTAAAACTCAATGATCTAGAATTTCTTAAGCTATCTCTACTCGCTTTCTTGAATAACGGAGGACTGTTTGGGAATACAGAAGGGAACGCATCCTTAAAAAATTGAGCAAAATACTTCGAGGGGTCCCCTTGTTCAATGCCTTCCGGGAGACCAAGTATGCGTAGGTTCTGTCTTCTGGACCGATTCTCAAAGTCAACACTCTTGGCTTTAAGTGTTTCCACCTGTTTAATCGTTGAAGATAATTTCTGCTCTAGTTTTTCGATTATCAAGTCTCGCTTGCGAGCGTCCTCTTGCAAAGTTGCGATTAGAGCTTGCTGCTGGTTAACTACTGAATCAGTCTTATCCATATAATCCTGAAAGGCCTTTATATCTTGTTTGAAAGTTTGTCGTTGTTCTTCAAATTTTTCATTTAAGAGCTCCAATAACGTATCATAAGTCAATTCAGTGCACTTAGGATCGGTCTTTTTCTTCTTCCCGTTCCCGTTAGGATCCTTCCCAGGTTCTCGCCCTTTAGATCTCAGAGCCATTTCTATACTCATTTCTTCAAAATTCTCAATAAACTCTTAAAGATAAGTCCAAAAAAGTAGCAAGAATCTTTTGGTGTAAGTAAAAGTAAGTTAAATAAGGGTGATCATATGTTAAAAAAAGTAAAGGTTATGGAGCGAATCTGAAACAGATGAGCGTCTCCATGAGCGTCTCCTGCTGACCCTCACTTTCTTGAATAATGGAACAACATCCACAACCCTCCAATCCTCTGGAACTTCTCCCATCCCCATTGATGATGCAAAGATCATCACCAGAGGCTCAGCAATCTCCTCCCTCACGTCCCATAGTAGCCTGGGGTACATTTCATCCGGTCCCAGCAATTTATCCAACTTGATGCTTTCCGAAAGCTGCAGCACATCCTCTTTCTTAATATCTACATGCTCAAGCTTTGCAGTCTGCTGCAAGTCATCACTACAATCACCAGGATCCTTTTCCATAGTGAATCCTGATGTAAAGTATTCATTAGATACCTCTGCTATTTCCTCTGGTTCCATACACACTTTCCCACTGTCACACCTGATAGGTCCTATTCTTTCATGTCTTATCCTCTTGCTTTTCATATACTTGTAGAATGCCTTGGGGTTTCCCCTAATCCTGCCCGCCAAGGCCTTCTCATGGCCCCTTCTGGCTCTCCTGATTTCCTTCTTAAGCTCCTTCCTATTAGCCTTATAATCTTCTAGATCTCCAAGATTACCTATCTCTCTGAAACTTTTGTAAGTTTTTCTTTTCTTCTTGACTAGATTTATTACAACCTTTGTATACCATGGTTCCTGTACTTCCCTGTCTCATTGGAACATACCTATGCAGAACTTCACACAAATATTCCCTGAATATTTGCTACATTTCTTCTGTACTTTTCCCTGAGAACATCTGTTTCCAATTTAAGCTTCCAATTTCCTGCTTGATAGCCTCATAATTCCCCTTTCTCCAATTAAACGCTTTTCTAACTTGTCTGTTCCTATCCCTCTCCAATGCTATTAAAAGGAGATAGAATTGTGATCACTATCTCCAAAATGCTCCCCCACTGAGAGACCTGACACCTGACCAGGTTCACTTCCCAATACCAGATCAAGTACAGGGTCCCCTCTTGTAGGCTTATCTACATATTGTGTCAAGAAACATTCCTGAACACACCTAACAAACTCCACCCCATCTAAACCCCTTTCTGTAGGGAGATGCCAATCGATATTTGGGAAATGTAAATCTCCCATCATGACAACTCTATTATTATTACACCTTTCCAGGATCTGTTTCCCTATCTGCTCCTTGATATCCCTGTTACTATTGGGCGGCCTATAAAAAAACACCCAGTAAAGTTATCGACCCTTTTGTGTTCCTGATCTCCACCCACAGAGAATCCGTAGACAATCCCTCCATGGCGTCCACCTTTTCTGCAGCCGTGACACTATCTCTGATCAACAGTGCCACGCCCCCACTTCCTTTGCCTCCCTCCCTGTCCTTTCTAAAACATCTAAAACCTGACACTTGAAGTAACCATTCCTGTCACTGAGCCATCCAAGTCTCTGTAATGGCCACCACATCATATCTCCAAGTACTGATCCACACTCTAAGCTCATCCGCTTTGTTTACAACACTCCTTGTGTTAAAACAGACACGTCTCAAACCTTTGGTTTGAGCGCGTCCTTTCTCTATCACCTCCCTATCTTCCCTCTCACACTGTCTCCTAGCTTTCTCTATTTGTGAGCCAGCTGCCTCTTCCACAGTCTCTTCAGTTTGGTTCCCACCCCCCAATGATTCTAGTTGAAACTCTCCCCAGTAGCCTTAGCAAACCTCCTCACCAGGATATTGGTCCCCCAGGATTCAAGTGCAACCCGTCTTTTTTTGTACAGGTCACACCTGCCCCAAAAGAGGTCACAATGATCCAGAAATCTGAATCCTTGCCCCCAGCTCCAATCCACATATTTATCCTCCACCTCATTCTATTCCTATTCTCACTGTCGCGTGGCACAGGCAGTAATCCCGAGATTACTGCCTTTATGGTCCTGCTTCTCAACTTCTTTCCTAACTCCCTGTACTCCTTTTTTCAGGACCTCTTCCCTTTTCCTACCTACGTCATTGGTACCACAACCTCTGGCTGTTCTTCCTCCCACTGCAGGATATCTTGGACGCGATCTGAACCATCCCGGACCCTGGCACCCTACCAGCCGACTTACTTTCCTGTGTCCACAGAATTGCCTGTCTGACCCCTTAACTATAGAGTCCCCTATCACTACTGCCTGCCTCTTCCTTTCCCTACCCATCAATGTAAAACAATGAAAAAATAAATGCCAAATTTTAAACTTCTGAATCCTCAGGGGATACTCATTACCTATGGAGTGAGCCACCTCAATTTCATTTGCCTGCTCCCAATCCAAATTGGTTGAGTGGCTTTTCAGGAACTTCAATCTCATCATTAAAAGGACATTTTGAAATTTAGTAAAGCACCAACTTTCTGCAGAGAGCTTAATTTGTTTTAAATGCTCAGCAATTGTTTGAAATTCATGGACAGATTGACAGGTGAGCTATCAATTGCACAAGGCTACTGAAGGGACAATGCAATTGTCCAGTACTTCGTTTGTTGCCCATCAGTTACAGATAGAATTAGATCAGTACAATAGGATTATAATGTTATTGTAAAGCTACAGATAGAAACATTTCAAATTTCAACCGAGGAAAATCAAGGCATATGAAGCAAAGGAGAATATGAAAGTAATGTAGGGACAAAGAAATAGCTTTAAATTTTTTTATCAATATATAAAAACTAAACAAAATTGGCAAAAGATTGAAAACTGAGAGAGGGAAAAGTTATCCTATGGAATGAAGAAACAGCACTATAGTTAAACAAATATTTTGTGCTGTCTTCATAAAACAAAAAGACATAGAAAGTGTCCAATAATTGTAAGAACAAAGGAACTAGAGTGGACACAGAACTGAACAAAATTAGCATTAATAAAAAGCTAGTATTGTGGATATTAATGGGATTGAAATCTGATAGATCATGATGATCATTTGACCTGCATTCCAAGGTTTTGAATGAGGTAGTTATGGAGAATTGAAGACTGATATCTTCCAAATGTCCCCATGAGTGCCATTGTAATCCCATTACTTAAGGAAGTAAGGAATGAGAAAATTGGGAGAAAAGTTTGTTGCTGAAACACAGAAAAGTCAGCACTGGTTTACAAAAGGAAAGCACTGTTTCAAAGTTCAAAGTAACCTTAATAACAAAGTATGTGTAAGTTACCATATACTATCCTGTGATTCATTTTCTTGCAGATATACTGTGTATGTTAATCCAAAATGGCTTCTTTGTTAAAAGTAAAACTGCTTCTTTGTTATGCTAACTGGTGAGAGAGTGTTGTCTTGCAGAGCATTCCTGAATTTTCTCACAGTCTGTTTAGGTTTATAATTGCTGATAACGGGATTGTATTCATTTGTTAACCAATGGTGTTGAATGTCATTTTTTTCTTGTGGGTCGGGGAGCAGGGTTTTCATGTTCTTTTGGGAGAGTGGGGAGGAAGATGCCGAAGAAGGTGGACGTGTGCCGCACCGCTCGGTCGATCACCTCGGGTGGTCCCAGGTGTGAGGTCGTGGAGGTCGGAGGAAAACGAAGGGTGATTGAACTGTTCGATGGTTGAGCTCCAACAATGTGCACTAACTGACTGAACTCTGATGAGTTTGCTGCCTTCTACTTTATTTTCTTTTCCTTCATATATACTGTATTGTTAGTAATCATTTAGTTCTAGTAAAATCTTTAAAGTATATTCCATAACTGTATTTGGTGTGAGCTTGATATTGTGTGTGTGATGCTGCATTAACTTGTGTTCCACAGCTGCTGCGTATATGGGAGGCGGTGTTGGCGAATGGCTGGAAGTTTCCCCTAGACATATACAGGCCTGTCGCATAAGGGTTACACAGACATGTACCAGGAATAAAGAAATACAATAGAATTTTACAAAATCTATCCATAAGCAAAGATTGACAAATAATCATTGTGCAAAAGAAGACAAAATGTGTAGCTAATACACAGCTGAGAATGTGAGTCTGTGGGTTGTAAAGTCAGTTTAAGGCAGTAGTGATTAAGTCATCCACATCAGTTCAGGATCCTGATGCTTGTAGGGCAATAACTGTCCCTGAATGTGATGGGGTAAAACTTAAAGATTCTGTACCTCCTGCCTGATGGTAGTAGTGAGAAGGGGGCAGGGCCTGGATAGTGGGGGCCTTTGATGATGGATGCTAGTTTCTTGTAGTAGCTCTCCATGTGAATATATTCAATGGTGGGCAGGGCTTGGATTAGACAAATCTGTTGTCTTACTAAGTTCAAATGAAAGAAAAACCATTGAATGTAGTGGCCTTTGATAAGGTAGCAGTCAAGAGGTCAGTGAACAAAATTAGAGCACATGGTTTGGACATACCGACATGGACTAGGATTGGTTAGTGGTGAAAAAAATAGTCACAATGCGTTGGCTACATTTTGCATATGAACCTGGAAGACGTGGATTGCCACAAAGATCAGTGTTGGGTGCCAGCATTTGCAAACTACATCAAGGAATTGGGAACCAGAACAAAGTGCAATATTTTTATTTTTTTTTCTTTAGAATTACAGCATGGTAATAGGCCCTTCTGTCCCAATCAACCCAGTCAGCACAATCACCTATAACCAGTACCTGTTGGAATATGGGAGGAAACATATACGCACACAGTCATGAGGAGAAAGGTAGAAACTCCACAGACATTTGACCCCGAGTCGCTGGCACTGTAATAGTTACAGTGCCAGCGACTAGTTAATAGCTGTAAATGTAACAGCTGCTAAGCTACCATGCTGCCCCAGGTTATATACTGTACCTCATTCCTGACAATACAATGTTGGGTGGCAGTGTGGGGTACGAGGAGGATGGAAAAGCTTTCGAGCAAGGACGCGGAACACAGTGTTGAAATTCTGGGAGGTCATTCACTTTGATGGGAAAAGTTTTAAAAAAAAGCAGAATATTTGTAATGAGGTTGGAAGGTGTTGGCGTTCAGGGGCTTTATCATCTAGGAAGAGGTGATTGATCCTTACAGCTCAGTAAGGTGGAAACATCCTCAGAGCCTGATCGAGTACATCCTTGGATTTTGTGGGAGACTAGTGAAGAAATTGCAAAGGTCCTTGTGGAGATACTTACTTCATTATTAAGCTCTGGTGAAGTTACTGAAAACTGGAAGGTGGCTAATGGTGCTCAGTTGTTTAAAAGACAAGCAAGCACGAAGAATGGAACCACAGGCTGGTCAGCCTGACATCAGGTAGTGGGAAGGTTTCTGGAGGGAACAGGATCTACCAGCATTAGTACTGACAGAGTATGATTAGGAGTCAGCATGACATTGTGCATGGAAAGTCAAGCTTGACAAAACTTTTAGAGTTTTCTGAAGCAGTAACCCATGAGAAACGCAGATGATGGTAGGGCATTCAGAATTTAGCAAGGCCTTCAACACGGTCCTGCGTGGTAGGCTGGTCTGGAAGATAAGGTCCCATGGAATCCAGGGAGAGCTAGTTAAGTGGATTGATTCATAACTGGTCGGAGATAGGAATCAGAGAGTGTGTATGGTTGAAGCTTGTTTCTTAGAATGGTGGACTGTCACAGGGTTTGTCCTGGAACTTTATCATACAATGTTTATATAAATGATTTGGATGTAAATGCACAAGGCTTGATCAGTGGATGACATAAAATAAGGAGGTGTTCTTGATAGTGAAGAAGGCTGAGGAGTGAGAAACGTGTTTCAGTATAGATAAGTGTGAAGTGATGCACCAGTGTCGGACTTAGACTTTGAATAGTTGGGCATCAGGAAGCGTAATGGATCAGAGAGACTTACAAGTACAAGTGTATAGTTGGTTGAAAGTGGCATCATAGGTAGATAGAATGTTTGAAAAGGTGTTTAGTATGTTGTCCTTCATCAATCAGGGCAATGAATATAGGAGTTCAGACATTATGATGTAGTTGTATAAGTCATTGGTAAGGCCACACTTGGAGTGTTGTGTCCGGTTTTGGTCATACTGCTATAGGAAAGATTGGATTATACTAGAAGGAGTACAGAAAAGACTTACGAGAATGGTGTCTCCACCCTCAGTGGAGTGCACTGCCTCTGATGCTTCTCTCCAGGCCTCTGTAAGTGGGAAATACAGTGGCTTGAGGCCTATCCTTGCAATGACCAAGGCCACATAGTTCCCCAGTGAATCAGACATGCAGCATCCTACCTTAACAATGTCCAAAACATGTCTTGCAATTACAAGAGAAGTGGCAAAGAAGATAGGAGAATTTGTCTTTCTCTTGTCCTCACCTACCACCTCAGTAGCTCCGCATCCAGCACATAATTCTCTGAAAGTCCTGCCATCTTCAACAGGATCCCACCATCAAGCACATCTTTCCCTCCCCCCACTTTCCAATTTCCATAGGGATCTCTCCCTACATGACTCCCTTGTCCACTTATACCTCACAGCTAATCTCCCTCCCGGTACTTATCTTTTCAAGCAGAACAAGTGCCACAGCTGCCTCTACACCTCTTCTCTCACTACCACTCGGGGCCTCAAACAATCCTTCCAGGTGAGGCAATACATCACCTATGAGTTTGTTAGGGTCCCTTACTGTACCCAGTGTGGCCTCCTGTATTTCAGTGAGACCCAACATAGAGTGGGACCACATCACTGAGCACTTCTGCTCCATCCACCAGAAAAAGCAGAATCTCTCAGTGGAACCTATTTCAAACTTACTTCCCATTCCCAATCCAACATGCCAGTCCATGGCCTCCTCTATTGCCACAACAAGGCCACACTCCAGTTGGAGAGCAACACCTTATATTCTGTCTAGGTAGCCTTCAACCCAATGGCATGAAATATCGATTTCTCAAACTTCTGGTAATTGCCCTCCCCCCTTCACCATTCCCCATTCATGTTTCCCTCTCTCACTTTATCTCCTTAACTGCCTAACACCTCCCTCTGATGCTTCTCCTCCTTCTCTTCTTCCATGGTCTTCTGTCCTCTCCTATCAGATTCCCCCTTCTCCAGCTCTGTACTTCACCCTCTCCATGTTTACCCTATCACCTGCCACCTGTGCTCCTTCCTCCCCTCCTCCTACCTTCAAATTCTAACATTTTTGCCTTCCTTCTCAGACATGATGAAGTGTCTCAGTATGAAGCATTGTCTGTTTACTCTTTTCCATTGTTGCTGACTGGCCTGCTGAGTTCTTCCAGCATTTTGTGTGTGTTGCTTGGATTTCCAGCATCTGCAGATTTTCTTGTGTTTAAGAAAATTTGCTGCTCATTCATCAATTTAGTACATTTTGTGATCTAATGATGAACTAGAACTTGGTTGTTTCTTGCACATCATAAATTGCTGGGTTATTTATGTAATACTAGTGTGTGCATTAGTTCTTCAAGTACAGTGGATTCTGGTTAATTGGGCCATGAGTTAATTGAGACAGTCCTTTATTTGGAACAGCATTTAAAGAACAAAAACTAATTATGAAAATAGCCAGAATTCTCTATGTTTATTTGGGACACTATACTGCTTAATTGAGACATAACACTGTTGGCAAACAGTTTCAAATTAGCATCAGTTGCGAGCATTTTTGTGGTAATTAGACACTAAACCATGCTTAGAGCGAACAGTTTTTAAGTAGTGTCAGTTGTGTGTATTTGTGTTCAAAAAGCCTTGGTTTTTGTCACTAATAGTTGGCATGAAATAAGTAGTATAAACAACTCAGTTTTGTTTTTAAGCTTTGAGGACTGGAGATGCCTGAAGCAGTCAGGTGTGGAAATGAAACAATTTTCACTAGTTCAAAAAGTTAGGGACTACAAAGAATTTGAAGGTATCACCAATCATCTTACAATAAAAATGAAGGCTGAAGGCATTGTAAGAAGGCAGTCCATTATTTGCATTAGGAATCTGCACTAACTTTATTCATTTATGGTCAATCAAAAGAACATGACAGAGTACTGTCAATAGCTATTAAGAACTAAAGCACAGTTTTATAGTACTCTATTTGTGGTGTTCTAAACTGTTCTGTATTTCCTTTAATACATAATTTCTTACTCAGTTAAAGGTTAGTTTGTCTTTTTTATACTTTTTAAACTATTTCCTGAAACTTCAGGGTCAAAATGTTCTGGTCCTGATGTGTCCCAACTAGAATCCACCGTATTTCTAAACAATTTCTGGGCCAATATTCCTCAATGCAACCCCATGATGTTTTGTGTGCATTTCTCTGTGAATTATATCCATACTGTTCTAAAAACTCCCATTCAATATGAAGGTTTCATCATCAATGAAATCTGTTAATATTTTTGATAATAGGCTACATATTGATTTATAACTTTTGGTATATTATGTTCATGTTTAGCTCCAGCCCACTGGGCTCATTGGCTGAACTGCACTTTAGATCAAACTAACATTATGAGAGGTTCTATCTTCACAAATGAGACTTGGAAAGGTTTTATTTTCAGCAGGCTGCAGTAAGTCATTTACCGATGAGGCAGCGCAAGGTTTAAAAAGATCTTGGGATTTTTGGAACTTTGCAGTGGGTTGCAATCATAACAGACTCTTAGGCACTCATTGGAGCCAATAAAAAGAAATGAGTTGTAAGTGGTATTACCATTGTAGAAGTGGACCAATGCTAGAGTGGCTTTGGCTCAACAGGCTCAGGCGAGAATCCAGGATGGCTCAGACAGCTGTAGAAGTTTCTCAAGAGGGAGGGTGAGTAGCCACAGGTTGTTGTGCATATTGTCACCAATGGCATAAGTAGAAAGGGGGAAGGGGTCCTGTGCAATAAGAATAGGAAAGAGGCTGATGGGAAGGGCCTCCAAGGTAGTAATTTCTGAATTACTCCCAGTACAATGTGCCAATCAGGGCAGAAATAGAATGGTATTACAAATGGATGAGTAGTTGAGGGACTGGTGCAGCAGGCAGGGTTTCAGATTTCTGGATCAATAGGATTTCTCAAAATTATGGGTTACACCTGAACCTGTGAGGGAATGTTCCACAAATCTAAGATCTTAATAGAGTAATTGTAATGGGTGGATGCTGCAACTGTTTGGTTTCACTTGAACAAATGGACCCAAACTCAGTAGTTCCTTCAAAACCCACTTTATTGATAATACAGAGAAGAAATAGGGATTCGTGAGAAACATGTTATATTGTACACTACCTACAACACTAATAGGTAGGGCTAACTTAAGCAACCCTTAGTAGTCTACACCACTGAATAGACGTAGCATGGTCTGCATGGTCCCTGAAGCAGGTGATTGACCGTGGACTGGCTAGGGTGGAGGTCCTTGGCGCCGGTTCAGCTGCTCGGCCCAAAGGTGGGACCCCGGCGAGTGGTCTGTCCAAGAAGGGACTTGCCCACCTTTATAGCACTATTGCCACCTCCCAGTCCAGTCGGAAGGGGCTAGGCATTCATTCCGATGCTTACACGACCCTAACTTAGCCAATCCAAATCCTGGTCACGTATCAAGCCAACATACGTCCTCCACACCTGCAAGCACCAAGGTCAATATGACCTTCAACAGTTGCCCTCTGCCTCCCCAGGGACAATGCATCCTATTAAACTTATAACCAAATAATGTAAAAAAAAAATAAATTTTTAGAGATAGAGTAATTGATCGCTTTTACGCAAATCAGCACTTCTAGCTTGTTCTCAGGTACGTTATCTGGTAGACCAGGTCACATATTGTTCTCGCCTTATCTAGTATCAAGGGTCAATCTGCCCAAAAACATAGCAGGCCCACAAATTCCTACTTGTTGACCATTTGTTTATCGTATCCATTTTCATACCCACTTACTCTATCCATACACTAAACACTTACCTATACAGGGGACCAATATACTTGCAGGCAGGTTTGCTAGAGCGGTTGGGGAGGGATTAAACTAATTCGGCCAGGGGATGGGAACCGGAGTGATAGGATTGAGGATGGGGCAGCTGGTATGCAAGTTGATGCATTGATAGTAAGACTGCAAGGAAGGACAGGCAGATGATAGGGAAAAATCAGAATCAGGTTTAATATCACTGTGACATAAGTCATGAAGTTTGTTGTTTTGCAGTAGCAGTAGGTTGCAATACATAATAATAAAAACTGTAACTTAGTATAAGAAGAATATATATTAAAAAAGAAAATGAAATTAAATAAGTAGTGGAAAAAGAGAGGAAAAATAATGAGGTAGTGTTCATGGGTTCATTGTCCATTTAGAATCCTAATGGTGGAGGGGAAGAAGTTGTTCCTGAAGTGTTGTGTGTGTCTATTCAAGATCCTGTACCTCTTCCTTGAAGGTAGCAATGAGAAGAAGGTGTGTCCTAGGTGATAGTCAGTGGGATGAATTAAAATGTAAAATGGGGCAGAATTGAAAATTGTGATGAATGTAGGACTGAAAATGATATATAGTACTTGAATGCAATGCAGAATGTGGAATAAGATAAATGATCTTGTAGTGCATTTAGAGATTGAAAGGTATGATGCCATGGGCATCATTGAGTTGTGGCTGAAAGAAAATCATAGTTGGGAGCTTAATATTCAAGAATATTAAAGGACAGGTAGGTAGGCATAGGGGGTGGGGTGGGTCTGTTGGTAAAAAATAATCAAATCCTCAGAAAGAGGTGACATAGGCTCAGAAGATGTAGCATCCTTGTGGGTAGAGTTAAAAACTGCAAGGGTAAAAAGATCCTGATGGGATTTATACACAGGCCCCTGAACAGTTGCCAGGATGTGAGGTACAAATTACAACAGGAGGTAGAAATGGCATGTAAGACTATGCTACGATAGTCATTGGGATTTCAATATGCAGGTAGAGTGGGAAAACCATGTTGGTGCTGGATAGCAAGAGAAGGAATTTGTAGATACATACATGATGTCTTTTTAGAGGAGTTTGTGGTAGAGCCCAGTAGGTGAAATGCAGTTCAGGATTGGTTGTTGTGTATGAACTAATTTTGATTAGGGAACTTAAGCTGAAGGAACCCTTAGGAGGCAGTAATTATAATATGATACCATTCACAGTGTAGTTTAAGAGGGAGAAGATAAAGTCAGATACATCAGTATTACAGTGACATAAAGAGAATTACAGAGGCATGAGAGAAGACTCTGCCAAAATTGATTGGAAGAGACTCTGGGAGGGATGATGGCAGAGCAGCAATGGCTGGAGGCAATTCAGAAAGTGCAAGGTAGATACCTTCCAAAGATGATTCTACTGGGAGGAGTATGAAACAATGGCTGACAAGGGAAGTCAAAGATAGCATAAAAGCAAAAGAGAGGGCATATAATAGAGCAAAAATTGGTGAGAAGTTAGAGAATTGGGAAGCTTTTAAAACCAAAAAGGCAAGTAAAAAGCCAGGACAATATTAAAGATGAAATATGAAAGTTAGCTTGCCAATAATATAAAAGAGGATACCAAAGATTTTTTTTCAGATATATAGAGAGTAAAGGAGAGGTGAAAGTCGATATTGGACAGATAGAAAATGATACTGGAGAGGTAGTAATGGGGGACAAAGGAATAGCAGACAAACTTAACAAGTATTCGGTGTTAGTCTTCACTGTGGAAGACGCTAGTAGTATGCCAAAAATTCGAGAGTATCATGTGGCAGAAGTGAGTGTAGTTGCTATTATTAAGGAAAGTGCTTTTGAAGCTGAAAAGTCTGAAGGTAAATAAGTCACCTGCAGCACATGAACTACAGTCCAGTGTTCTGAAAGAGGTAGCTGAAGAGGACGTAGAAGCACTTGTAATCATCATGCAAGAATCTCTAGAGTCTGGAATAGTCCCAGAGGACTGGAAAATTACAAATGTCACTCCGCTCTTCAAGAGGGAGGGAGGTAGAAGGAAGGAAATTATAGGCCAGTTAGATTGACTTCAGTGGTTGGGAAGATATTGGAATCCAATATTAAGGTTAAGATTTCAGGTTATTTGGAGGCACATGATAAAGTAGGCCCAAGCCAGTATAGTTTCCTTAAGGGAAAATTGTGTCTAAACCATTTGTTGGAATTCTTTGCAGAAATACCAGGCAGGTTAGACAAGGAGAGTCAATAGATGTTGTTTACTTAGATTTTCAGAAGGTTTTCGCAAAGTGCCACAAATGATGCTGCTTAACAAAACAAGAGCCCATGATATTAGAGGAAAGATACTGGCAACGGTAGAAGATTGGCTGACTGACAGGAGGCAAAGAGTCAGAAGAAAAGGGGCCTTTTCTATTTGGCTGGTGGTGATGAGTAGTGTTCCGCAGGGGTTGGTATTGGGACTACTTCTTTTCATAATATATATCAACAATTTGGTTAACAGAATTGATGGCTTTGCAGTCAATATTGCAGATGAATCCAAGATAGGTGGAGGGGCTGGTAGTGTTGAGGAAAGATACAGAAGGACAACAGATTCAGAGAATGGGTGAAGAATTGGCAGGGGGAAAATTGTGCAAGGAGGTATATGGTCATGCAAATTGATAGAAGGAATATTTGAGTAGTCTATTTTTTTAAATGGGGAGAAAATTCAAAAGTCAGGGTTGGAAAGGGACCTGGGATAACCTTCCTTAAAGGTTATCTTGCAGGTTGAATCGGTGGCAAGGAAGGCAAAAGGAATATGAGCATTCATTTTGAGAGGACTAGAATATGAGATCAAGGATGTGATGTTGCACTTTATAAGGCATTGGTCAGACCACATTTGTAGTATTGTGAGCAGTTTCAGGCTCCTTATCTAAGAAAAGATGTACTGGCATTTGAGAGGCTCCAGAGAAAATTCATGAGAAAGATTCCAGGAATGAAAGGGTTAACATATCAGGAACATTTGATGGCCCTGGGCCTGTATTCACTGGAATTCAGAAGAATGAGAGGGGGCCTCATTGAAATCTATTAAATATTGAAAAGCCTAGCTGAAATGATTGAGAGGATGTTTCCTATAGTAGGTGAGTCTAGGACAAGAGGGTGTAGCCTCATAATAGAGGGGAATCCATTGAGATGAGGAATACTTTAGACAGACGGTAGTGAATCTGTGGAATTCATTACCACGGGTGGCTGTAGAAGCCAAGTCATTGACTGTATTTAAGACAGAGGTTGATAGGTTCTTGATTAATCAGGGTGTCAAAGGTTACAGGGAAAATGGAGTTAAGAGGTGTAATAAATCAGCCATGCTGTAATGGTGAAGCAGCCTTGATGGACTGAATAGCCTTATTCTGCTCCTATGTCTTATGGTCTTACCTAAATACAAAAAAAATACAAGATTTCTTATGTTTATTGCCTTCGGCTATCCTGTGAATATCTGAAGGGGCGTTAAAAGGATTCAGTTATAGCAGTGCCCAAGAAGAGCGCGTTGACCTGCCTCAATCACTATCATCCATTACCACTTACATCCACAGTGAGGAAGTGATTTGAGAGATTAGTGATGAAACATATCAACTCCTGCTTGAGAAGCAACTTAGAACCGCTCCGTTTCCTACCAGAGCAACAAGTCCACAGCAGATGCCATCTCATTGGCTCTTCACTCAATCGTGGAACTTCTGATCAGCAAAGATGCATACATCAGGATGCTCTTTATCAGTTACAGCTCAGCATTCAGTACCAACATCCCCTCAAATCTAATCAATTAACTGCTAGACCTTGTGAAATTGGATCCTCAATTTCCTCACTTGCAGACCCCAGTCAGATCAGGTTTGTAACACCTCCTTCATGATCTCCATCAGCACAGGTACACCACAAGGTCATGTGCTTAGACCCCACTTTACGTGCTTCACACTTCTGACAGTGTGGCCAAGTACAGTTCCAAAGCCATATTCAAGTTTGCTGATGACACCACTGTCATAGGACAAATCAAAGGTAGTGATGAATCAGCATATAGGAGAGAGTTTGAAAATCTGGCTGAGTGGTCTTACTCAATGTCAGCAAGACCATGGAATTGATTATTGGTTTCAGGAGAAGGAAATTAGAGGTCCATGAGCCAGACCTCAACAGAGAGCAGAGGTGGAGAGTTTCAGTAACTTTAAATTCCTTGGTATTATCATTTTGGAGGACCTGTCATCGGCCCAGCATGTAAGTACAATTATGAAGGAAGCACAGCAGTACCTCTACTTCCTTAGGAGTTTGCAGAGATTCAGTATGAAATCTAAAACTTTGAAAAACTTAATGGATGTGTAATGGAGAGTATATTGACTGGCTGCATCACAGTCTGGTATGGAAACACCAACATCCTTGAATGGATAAGTAGTGGATATAGCTTGGTAAAGCCCTCCCCACCATTGAGCACAATTATATGAAGCTGTTATAGTTATTATTCTATAGATTTATTGATTATGTATCCTGCAAGAAAATGAATCTCAGGGTTGTATATGGTGACATACATGCACTTTGATAATAAATTTACTTTGAACTTTGAATTTTAATATGCCCCCTTACCTGAACATTGATAACCTCAATATTAGAATCTAATTAAAATCCCAATTGTCCTTTTCATGCCAGGAATGTGCTCTTTTCTATGTTATTTACTATAACTTTTAGACCCATTGCATGTACAATCACATTCATTCAAGGAGATGAAATTTTGAGTGCAATAACTTTGGGCACCACACCACTCTTCAAGAATAAGTGAAAAACAGAAGAAACTGCTCTAGCAAAGCTTCATCAGAAGGTGGCAAAAGTGTACCAGATTTATTCTTACTATAGACATTCAACCATTACCCAAGCTCAGTCATTCATCGCTTCTTTCATATAGTAAATTGTGTTTTAAGCTTGATTTGTAGCTTTGTGCATAAACTCTATTTCTAATCTAAATCTTGCTCTAATTAAAATATTAGTGAAAGTATTCCAGAAGTAGAATCATATAGACGAGCAACACTTTTTAGAATTTAAATTTACTAATGGAATAAAAAAGCCACAAATTTTACTATTATTAGAATCAAATCATTGGAGTAACCACCTCAGGAAACATTTTTTTAATATTTAAAATATGTTAAAGATTTTCATGCAGCTTCCTAAATGAAACTGGTATGAAAGTAAGAAGTAGTTTCAACACGTTCCCCAAGATGAAAGCAATCTTTGGAACGTGGAAAATGGTATGCTATATAACAAATCCAATTCTTCATGAGAAGCTTGGAATCTGACCATAGTAAAAAGCCAATACTGATATTGTTAGTTGAATGACTTTAGTTGACCTCTGTATCCTTGAATGGGATATCAGGCTGGTCTGCATTAAACTTTCATTGTCTGTTTAGGTATGAATGTCTTTATTTTATTGTTGAGGAGTTGGTAGTAATTTGTTATGTTTGGAAGTGAGCCACAGAAAGTGGGCCCTAAATTCAGCAGCACTCAGTCTAGGCATGAGCTAGTCAACTTTATGGCATGACTGGAGTGTATTCCATGGATCCCAAAACCGATTATTGGTCTTTGGCTCATTAAGCCTACAGTAACCTGATACGTTAATATGTAGGCACTCTACTCTTCCAGAATCCATGTCAAGGTTATCTGCAATAACATATCACTCAATTAACTGGTTTGAAGACAGCATGACATAGATTTTAATGGTTGATACTACTTTAAGACATATAGTAATGTATCCAAATGCTCTCACTTGTTATGTTTTGACTTGATTGGCAGTCAATAGAGAAATGCTTCCACCTCTCAGGAATTGCTATTATTTATATAAAAACTTCTTTATTTTAAGTTACCAATTATTCTTCAGAAATAAAATGAATGAATAAGAGAAATATATTGAGACATAATCAACCTGCTACATTAAGGATCATTGGTGAGGTGACTACACAACCTGAAATAGCCCAGAACACTCTCCCCCCCCCCCCCCCCAGTCTTGACAATCTTTGATAAATTTAACAAATGGAACTCAAATAACTCTATCATTCCAACACTGAAATAAGACCTGAACTCACTTCAGGTGAGTGTTCAAATCCTTAAATTCAGACCTCACAAACTTTCCAGTTTGATTGCACATAAAAATCAGGTTATTGCTCGATACATCAGAGTTGACCTCATTTAATGAAGGCAAAACAGGTAAAAAAAAAGATTGTGGAATTAATGCCATGCTGACTTGAACCAAATAAAATAAACAAGATGTTATTCCATATTAAGGATAGAGCACATCTTCAAGTGATCCAGCCATGGTAATGTGAGATAGGTGGAGTCTATAAGTATTCAACCTCAGGAGTTTGGAGATTGTTGTTAAAGAGGCTAGAATCAACATTATCACACTACAGGAGGATGTACAATCCCACAAACTGGCAGACAGTCTGAGCAAATTCTATACAAAATTCACTTCCAAGTCTCAATGCTACTTGTCACAAAAGATGTTCTCCTTTAACTGGGGTGGAGTCCATCATTTTTAGCATTATCAGAAAGAGAAGGAAGTTTGCAATCTCAGGGTTGAACTTTTGATGCTAGCAGACAGTGAGAACAATGCGTACTTTCCCAGGGCCAAAAAGAATCTAGTGAAGGTGAGGATACACATCTGCCATGATCTGAGCTATCTTACCTTATTGCCTACTGGAAATATGCAGACACCAGATCATTATGACAATCAATATATAATGTTACTTTCAATCTAATGCTTATACTATACCTGATGAAGTCTGGGGATGAAGAGCCTTAGCCTGAAACGTCAACTGTTTATTTCCCTCCCTAGATACTGTCAGGCTTGCTGAGTTCCTCCAGCGTTTTATGTGTATTGTTCACATTATTCTCTCAATTCTGAGAGCTAGAGGCCTTAATCATATAAAACTAAACAGTGGCTCAGGAACTCTACGGACACATCATCAATATATTTCAAAGGGATCACCAATGAGGCTCAAGGACAGCTCCTATCCTGCTATTTTCAGACTATTGAATGTTTTCCTAGTACGAAAAGATGCTCTCACAATCTATCTCACTATAACTTTGCATCATACTGTCTACCTGTACTTTCTCTGAACTCTAAAACTTTATTCTGCACTCTGATATTGTTTTACTTAGTACTGCCTCAGTGCACCTTCGTAATGAATTTATCTATATTGAGGGTATGCAAGACAAGTTTTTACCAGCTTAGCAATTTACCAATCTATTGAGTGCATAAGAATAGGCTGGAGTTTGTGAATATTAGGTGTCCTGTTTAATAGCAGGTTTGACCATCTGATGTGTTTTGGTTTAATAAAGTTCATTCATTGACCTTGATGAAAAATAAGGGCTTTGAACTTCTTCCATCCCAGATGTTGAGGCTCAACTCCTGGCTGACCCTTCTGTGACTATGTGCTCCACCAAGCATGTACGCGGATGCTGTCTTAGTCCCTCACATACAAATGTCACTTCTTCACCATTCTACCTCCTTCTATACCAGCATACCATCTGGACATGAGGGAGTACACATTGTCTTTCCAAGTCTTCTTCAATGTTCCATTACCAGATTCACTTTCATTTCTCTAACTGTCAGGGAACTCCCAACTAAGGGAAACAGACATACTTAAAGAAGAGAGGTTGAATTTTAACTGCTACCAGCAAGCAATGATATCACCTCCAAACCATTATAAGCCTGCTTTGTGTTTGATGAATCTTGAGTGTTCATTTTTGTGTGCCTCCTTTACATTTCTACTCCCATAACCCGAGTACTCCAGGAGAACTTGTTGCATCATGTTAACTTCCAATGTATTTACCTTTCAGGAAATTGAATCCTTGGCAAGGCTAGCATTTAATGACCATACCTAACTACTCCGTGAGAAGGTGGAAGCGGCAACAGAGTAGGTTGCTTGGCCATTTTTAAGAGCCAACCACTTTATATAGACTTTGCCTACTTAACGTATAATTAGAACCAGTTAATGACTATGTAATAATAGCAGTTTTCCTTTCTGAAGACCATTAGTGGACCAAATAGGCTTTTGGGACTATCTAGCAGTTTTGTGGTCATTGTTACCAATGATTGGACATTTTATATGTATTCCAGATCATTAACTGAATTTAAGTTTCACAAATGTCATGGTGCAGTTTGAACTTGGATCTCTGGCTTTTTAATACTTGGACTCCTAGTTCAATGGCTTAGTTATTCTCACCCCATTCCCCATTCTCCCACTACTCACAGTTGATTCAAAGTGAGGGACGACCAGTTTTTCAACTTATTGCAGTGCATAAAAGGAACCATATTACCATAGGAGGTTACGGTGTTATTGTAAGCCTTAGGTAATTGTAGGAATGCAGTGGTTTTATAATCTTTTAATGTTTTTATTTTCTCTTAATATCCTAGATTTTAGGAGTTGGAGTAGGAAAGATTTAGTAATGTGATATTGATTAAGACACATTATGAATTTAGAGCGATCTGTATTTTACATGGATCTGCCATAAAACATATGGGCTATAAAAGTAGTGATTAATGCAGCAATGAATGAAGTAGAAGGCAGTTAGTGCAATCACATCTGACCCAAACTAGCTAAACTTTATAGTTTAAAAAAAGAGAAATGAACATTAAATCACACTGAATGAAAACTGAAAATGTAAGTAGATTTAAGAATCAATAACACCCTACATTTCTGTGCAATAACAGAAGAAACCTACAACTGCAACCATTTTAATTTTCATTCTTGTAGAGTGACATGCTGCCGATCGACTTGAGTGATATGATTCTAGTCTGTCAGTGAGGGAGAACCTCCCACAGGGAACAGATCATCTGAGTAATGTTGCCAGATCCAATTGTAGAATCATGGACTGAACAGTGGAGAATGTAACCATTCAGCTGTCCATTTCAGTGCTGGATCTTTGAAGAACTGTCCAATTAAACCCACTTGCTCTGATTTTTTTTCTCATACACCTGCATCCTTTACCTTTAAGTATTTATTCAATTCCCTGTTGAAAGTTATTGTTGACTTCATTTTCATCTCCTTTTTGGGGAAATTAGTCCAGATGATTATAGCTCCTTAAGATAATGTTTCAGTGTGCCTCTTCTGGTTCTTCCCTCCTATCAATCATTTACAACATTTGTTCTCTTATTAGTGACCCTTCCATAACTGGAAGCTGTTTCTCTTAATGTACCCTTGAGGCGTATAAGCTTCTCTACCATGTTTGCTCTTCACCTTCCCTGCACTGAGGAGATTAACTCCAGTTTTCTATTTTTACCATATCTCTGTAATACTTTACCCTGAGACCATTCTGGTAAATTCCCTTTGTCTACTCTCTGAAGGGTTCTTAAAGTTGTGGTAATTGGAGTAAGCTTTCACTATCTATTAAATGCTCATAATGGTGTGCATCTCAAATAGCCTCTAACAATCAAGTCCAGCTCCTGACCTTCGTGTATGGCTCCATTACTAAGACCGATGGAACTCTTTCTACTGACAGAAGAAGAGGCAAAGATGGATTATTGGCCCCTTAAAACCAGTCACTTTTGGCAGATGGAGCTCATCAACCATGCTTGGAAGCTCATAGGAGAGGGAAAACTGATCTCAAACCTTCTCTGCTTTGAGGCTATACCCACTCATGTTGAGAACAATGCTGATTGGCACCACTGCTGCCAAACTGTATTGGCTTCTTTTGTTCCTTTGGATTCATCAGTTGCATGGAGAGGGGGAGCCTGCTTCCTAGGCAACAGCTTGCTCTCCGTATTGTACTGCCCAGGCTTGCATATCAAGTAGGCAGCTGGGATGCAGCTTCCAAAATTGACCCAACTCAATGGAGGGCCTCAGTACTCTTTGAGGATTGAACATGCTTACCAAATCCTATTGCTCTGAATCCATGAACGCAACGAGGGCTACAACCATTGTGTTTTGTTATAATCCCCTTGAGTTTTGTTCATGTAGAATTCCTGTTTTTTTGGGGGGCAGTTAGCATGGTTAATTGCATGTCCAATCTCAAGCAAGTGTAACAATAGAATCTAAGTGTAACCCTCAAGTTTGACTAGCTGGCATTAGTCTAGGGGAAGACAGCCTCCTGCCCAGCAAACTTGAGAAATCTTGTTTGTGTGGATGCTGTGTGATGTGTTGCCCAGTTACAAATCTGTACCATAAAATACCAGATAGCACACCATATGCAATTAAGTGCTTGAGCTTTATAATTCTTAATTTGACTATAAGGTTAGTAAAGAAAACAAAAAGAAAAAAGGGCCCATTTTACTGAAACAGTCTAAAGTGCACATTGGAGCTCACAATTTGCCATCTATTTGTTCCCCATTGACCTCCTCTGAGCATCATCGACCCCTGGACCCTCACTCCAAGTCCACTCTGTCCTGCGGTCTACCAACTCTCTCTACTCACGCCTTCTCTCTTCATCTCTCGCCAACAAAAGAGTGCAAATAACTTCTCTCAGACAGAAAGAAAGAAACAACATGCCTCTCATTGGATGGCACACATTCCAAAGCCCCCATTATCTCTAGTCATTACTCAAACATTGCTGCTACAGAGAAACCATTACATTAGCAGTGAAACATTACAGAGAGGCCATTACATTAGCAGTGAAAACTTACAGAGCGTTACATAAGAAATTAGCTCAGCTCCTCAAACTGCCCTAACATTCTGCATGACCATGACTGATCGACAGGGCTTTGGTGAGAACAGGTGGAGTCTAAGTAAGTTCATTCCTTATTTCTTATTTAACTCTAGAGAGAATAGGGGGTATAAGGGAAATCTTGCCTGACAAATCCATTAGAATTCGGTAAGGAAGTGACAAGCAGGGTGGACAAAGGAAAGGCAATTGGCTGTCATTTATTCAGATTTTCAGAAGGCATTTGATAAGATTGCACACATGAAACTGCTTAAGAAGATAAAATCGTATGGTATTACAGGAAATAAATCAGCATGGATAACGGAATGTATGACAGGTAGGAGGCAGCGAATGGAAATAAAGGATGTCTTTTCTGGTTGGTTGCCAGTGACTAATGGTATTCCTCTATGGTTAATGCTGAGACCACTACTTTTCACATTGTTTGCCAATGATTTAGATAATGGAATTGCTGGTTTTGTGGCAAAGTTTGTGGATGATACGAAGATAGGTGGAGGGGTAGGTAGTGCTGAGGAAGCAATGTGATTGTAGCAGGACTTGGACATATTGGAAGAATGAGCAAAAAAGTGGCAGATGGAATACAGTGTTGGGAAATGAATGATAATGCATTTTGGTAAAAGGAATAGTAGTTCAGACTATTATCCAAATGGGGAGAAGGTTCAAACATCAGAGGTGCAGAGAGGCTTCAATGTCCTTATGCAAGACTGCCAGAAGGTTAATTTACAGATTGAGTCTATGTTAAAGAAGGCAAATACAATGTTGACATTTATTTCAAGGGGAATAGAATATAAAAGTAAGGAGATAATGCTGATCTTTCATAATACACTAATCAGGCTGCACTTGAAGTATTGTCAACAGTTTTGGGCCCATATCTTAGAATGGATATATTGTCATTGGAGAGAGTCCATAGGAGTTTCACGAGATTGATTCCAGGAATGAAGAGGTTAACATATATGGAGTGTTTGGTAGCTTTGGGCCTGTACTCACTGGCATTTAGAAGAATGCGTGGGGATCTCATTGAAACCTACCAAATGTTGAAGGGACTAGATAGAGTGGATGTGGAGAGAATGTTTCCTATGGTGGGGGTAACCAGAACTAGAGGGCACAGCTTCAAAATTGAGCAGCAACCTTTTAGAACAGAGGTAAAGAGGATATTTTAGCCAGAGATTAAGAAATTTGTGGAATGGCCTGCCACAGACTGCAGTGGAGGTCAAGTCTGTGCATATATTTAAGGTGGTAGTTGATTGTTTCGTTATCAGTCAGGGCATTGAAGGATATGGTGAGAAGGCAGGTGTATGGGTTTGATTAGGATCTGGGATAAGCCATGATGGAATAGTGGAGCAAACTTGATGGGCTGAATGGCCTAATTCTGCTGTTGTGGCTTATTGTCTTATGGTCTAATGATACGAAGTTGGTGGAGTGGTGGGGGGGGGGGGTGCAGCACAGTTGTAGAACTAGGCATTTCATTTCAGTATAATCCATTCCATGGACTTGCCATCTTTCACCATTGTGACTCCTTAGAATTGTTCTTTCCAGAGAGCTACTGAAGTGGAGTCACTGAATATATTCAAGGTGGAGATTGACAGACATTTTGAGCTACAAGGAGTATGGGGAGAAAGCATGAAAGCAGTGTTGAGGCAAGGTCTGATCAAGCATCTTCTCACTGAATTATGGTGCATACTCTCAGAGTGCAATGGGAGCCAATGGCTATATGATCCAGGCACAGAAAAGGAGTTGAGTTCTGGGGAGATCAGTCATGGTCATGTAGAATAGTGGGGCAGTTTGAGGAGCCGAGTATTCCTCTTGTTCCTAAATTCTTGGTTTTTTTTGTTATGTTTGCTTGAGATCATGCAAATATTCAACTCATAACTTAAAGGATAAAATGGGTGAAGTGTCCCTTCAAAGTGATTGCAAATTTCAATATTCTTATTCTTTACTTTAAGTACTTTAGGCAGTTGCTTGATTGAGCTGATCTGTTACATGACTGCACTCAGAAGTCCTTGCTGTGTTTATAGATACTTCTCCAACTTCTTTCTTCATAGTGCTAATATCTTATTGACCTTCATTTTATATTTCTTTATTTTCTCAGGATCTTCTGTTTTAACACCATTATCAATATCATATTGACAATCTAATGTAGGACACAATTTTCTGTCAATATGCATAAAATACTGGAAAAACTCAGCAGATCAGGCAGATCTATGGAGGGGAAATGAACAACTAAAATTTCAGGCCAAGGCCCTCCATCAGGACCTGAAAGGAAGGGGAAAGAAGCCAGAATGAGAAGGTAGGCAACAGGTGAGACCAGGTGAAAGGAAAGGTGGGTGAATGGGGGAGGGATGGATAATATGAGAAGCTAGGAGATGATAAGGAGGAAGAGTTAAAGAGCTGAAGAGGAAAGAGTTTAATAAGAGAGGACAACGGATCACGATCCAAAGGGAAGGAGATGGGGAAGCAGAGGTAGTGATGGGCAGGTCATAAGGCCTGAACCATCAATCATTTACTTTCCTCCATAGATGCCATCTGATCTGCTGAGTTCTTTCAGCATTTTGTGTACATTGCTCAAGATTACTAGCATCTGTACAATATAATGTGCAACTTCCTGTCAGGCTTTCCTCTTGTTGCCATGGTTCCTGGTGAAATTTTTAAAATGTGTCTGATTTTGCTAAGAGGCATCTCATAGTATTTTCTACAGTTACAATTCTTTGCTGATTAGACCCACCAGATTGTTAGAGAAGTGGGGGCATTAGAGTAACTGAGGCTGAACGACAGGACCAATGTTGTGTTGCCTTCATCAGCAACATTTACTGATTAAGGAGGAGGGAAAATAGAAAAATAGTGAATTGGGATGGATGATTTTAATCAGGCGAAGAAAGAAAAATAAAGAGAAGGAAAAAAATCATTACAGATAGCAGAAATGAAATTTTAAAAGGAATATAAAATAAGTAATTACATTTCTTTAAAATCTCCTTAACCAATATACATCCAAAAGAATTAAAGTCCATTTTCAAAATAACTTTCTGTGTGATTTGTATTCACTAACACATACTACATTGTTAAATGTGCGCTCATTGTTAATTACTAGATTTAACTGTGTCAAGTTTATCGGGCAATTAATGTGCAAATTCAACAACTGCACTTAAGATGGTGGTTTCATAAAATTAACAATGGGCAGCACAATCTGGTTAGCACCCTACCGGGAATTCCAAATAAAAAGAATCTTTTCTACCACTTTCTACCAGACCTGTGCATGAAATAACAGTCTTTGTCATGTTGATAATATTATTACAGTGAGATCTTGTCTGTTAAATGTTCCACTTGCATGTCTGTATGTATGCCTTTCCCAATCTTAATATGTGTTAACTAAGCTGGGAAAGTTGCCAGTAATTAACAATTGGTTAAGTCTTTTCAGTCCTCCCTCTATTTCTCTCCCCAAAGGGAGATATTTGCAAAAGTCACCATTGGAAAAAGGACACTAAATGTTATTTGGTATATTTGGCCTAGCTCAATAGAAAATGTAATTATTTCTCCATCCTGATTAGATTCACAATGTTAGGGTAACTGATTGTGGATAGATTACTGGAACTCTCAGACAAATGATGGAGACGAGTATTTTGTTACTTCATTGTGGATCTGCACATTGCCTGCTAATGTCACAGTTGGAAATCAAAAGAAAGTGGAATTTCTAAACCACTATTTTCAACTCTACCTTTGCTATTTAGGCAAAAGAGAAAAGGAAATCATCCTTATTGATACGCAATGTTTCATGATTTATTATTTTAAAATATTTTTCAATTGCAGTCACTGCTACAGGCCTAGAATTTGTGCTACATTTGGAAATGTTTGGTAAAATACTGCTACATTGTGAATCTGACCCAGTTCAGAAATTCAAAGGAGTCTCTGAAATGGGTGATGCATGAGGCTTCTATGGATGAGTGTCTTGACACCTTGGCTTTTGAGCAATATTCACAAAATGCTGGAGGAACTCATCAAGTCAGGCAGCATCTCTGGAGGGGAACCAGAATTTTTTGTGTTGCTCAAGTGTTTTGGATAGTCATTGTCCAGGATCAGGGGCCCTTGCTTTTCAGCAATCTCAGCTTTCTAAACTCTAAAGATCAAAGTGTTGTTTATGAATAAGTTAAACTTCCAATCGATATTCTTTGATTAGCTTCTAGTCTTAAGTGGAAGCCTGTCTTCAGTTCTTAATGTACATGGAAAACAATAATCAGTTTTGAAAACAAGTACTATTAATAGAGTCACAGACTTGCTGGCCTCGCATTACTTAGGCTAATTGCTCAAGAGATGTAGTATAAAACAATGGGGTATGTTAATTGGGTTTGTTTCAAATCAAACAACATTGGCTAAGTTGTTTAGTTCAAGGAAGCATGAAGACCAGTTGATAGTATTACTTGGCATATCAGAATTACAATCAGGTTTAATATCACCGGTACATGTTGTGAGATTTGTAAACTTTATGACAGCAGTACAACAAAATACATGATCAGTAAATATAGAGAAAAAACTGAGTTTCATTAAGTATATTAAATAGTTAAGTTAGACAAGTAGTGCAATGAAAAACAGAAATAAAAAAAATTAGTGAGGTAGTGTTCATGGGTTTAATGTCAATTTATAAATCAGATGGCAGAGGGAAAGAAGCTGTTCCTGAATCACTGAGTGTGTGCCTTCAGGCTCCTGTACCTCCTTCCCAATGGCAACAGTGTGAAGAAGGCATATCCTAGGTGGTGGGGCTCCTTAATGGCGGACATCACCTTCCTGAGGCACCACTCCTTGGAGATATCTTGGAAACTATGGAGGCTGGTACCCATGATGGAGCTCAGTAATTTTACAAGTTGCTGCAACTTACTTCTGTTTTGTGCAGTAGCCCCCTCCATACCAGACTGTGCTGCAGCCAATCAGGATGCTCTTTACAGTACAATTATAGAAATTTTTGAGTGCTTTAGTTGACAAAGCAAATCTCCTCAAACTCCTAATAAAATATAGCTACTGTCATGCCTTCTCTTAGTTGCATCAATATGTTGCACCCAGGAACTTGAAATTGTTTACTCTCTCCGCTTCTGATCCCTCTATGAGGATTGGTTTGTTTTCCCCTGCTTTACTCTTCCGGAAGTCCACAGTTTGACAGACAGACAGACATACTTTATCGATCGCGAGGGAAACTGGGTTTCATTACAGCCGCACCAAGAATAGTGAAGAAATATAGCAATATAAAACCATAAATAATTAAATAATAATAAGTTAATCATGCCAAGTGGTCTTTGGTCGTGCTGATGTTGAGAGCAAGGTTGCTACTGTGACACCACTCAACTAACTGGTGCATCCCGCTCCTGTATGCCCTTTCGTCACCATCTGAAATTCTGACAACAATGGTTGTATCACCAGTAATTTTATTGATGGTGCTTTCTTCCCTCTAGAAAGACAATGGTCTCGTCAATCTTGGGAAATCACTGCAATTGGAAATGCCATCTCTCGTATGGGGAAGCCTCTCTCCTATTCCTGCAAGGTGAAGATGAAAGATATTGAAGCACCTTTTGGTTATTCTTCCTTTAGAGACAAATGTTCTTTGAGGAGAGTTACGTGTATAAGATGTTAATGATTGGAATTGGTATGACGATCAAAGAGGTATGTTTATGCATTAACTGCTTCTGTGAATTACAGCTGGTGTGTGTCCTCATATGTTATTAAGGGTATGTGGTATAAGACATAAAACCATAAGCCATGGGAACAGAATTAGGCTATTCAGCCCATCGGGTCTGCTCTGCTATTCCATCATAGCTAGCCTATTATCCCTCTCAACCCCATTCTCCTTCCTTCTCCCCATAAAATTTGATGTCCTTACTAAGCTGATATGAATCTTCCCTTGCCATGCCTTTTGACATCATGACCTCATTTGATATTGGTTCATTGTAGCAGTCTCTTATTTCCAGAAGCAACAATCCTAGCTATGTCCTATGGATGTCTTTTCTCAGGCACTCTGATAGCTCTCCACAGGACTGTCCTCAGCACGTTTTTAATAAACCATGACTAGAAAATAGTGGACCGCTCTCCCTGTTTCCTGGAGGCATAGGGGACTACAGATGCTGGGATTGGGAGCAATGAACAATTGCTGAAAGAACTCAATGGAAGAACAGCGCCTTTGGGAGAAAGGGACCTGTTGACCTTTCAGGTCAAAACGCTGCAGGACCTATTTATTATTTATATAAATTATCAGGATGCAAATACTCAAGGCTTGATCAGTAAGTTGGCAGATGACCTTGGCTAGACCCCACTTGGAATATTGTGTTCAGTTCTGCTCACCTCACTACAGGAAGGATGTGGATACTATAGAAAGACTGCAGAGGAGATTTACAAGGATGTTGCTTGGATTGGGGAGCATGCCTTATGGGAATAGGTTGAATCAATTTGGCTTTTTCTCCTTGGAGTGATGGAGGATGAGAGGTGATCTGATAGAGGTGTGTAAGATGATGAGAGGCATTGATCACGTGGAAAGCTAGAGGCTTTTTCCGTGGGCTGAAATGGCTAAAATGGGGGGAGGGGGCATAGTATTAAGGTGTTTGGAATCAGGCTACAGAGGGCATGTCAGGGTTAAGTTTTTCACACAGAGAGTGGTGGGTGTGTGGAATGGGCTGCCAGTGATGGTGGTGGAGGTGGATACAATAAGGTCTTTTAAGAGACTTAAAGCTTAGAAAAATAGAGGACTATATAGTAGGGTAATTCTAGGCAGTTTTTAGGGTAGGTTACATGGCTGGCACAATACTGTGGGCCAAAGGCCTGTAATGTGCTGTAGATTTCTATGTTCTAAAACGTAGGTGTCAAACTCACGGCCCGCGGGCCATATCCAGCCCGCGAGATCATTTTAGATAGATCTATTATTTTAATTATTAATTGCCCGGCGATATGAAGCCTATGATTGTAAGTTAATACCAATCATAAAAATAATGCTTGCTCAGCAGTCTTCATAAGAAACAGAATTTGTGAAGTGAAACACTTTGTAGTTATAGCAGAGACTGAGACACATGAGAACAGGCTGAAAAAACGGAGGCAATGAAAGCTGCGTTCGCACGCGCCCAACTGATTCGGCCCGCATGAAGCTGCATTTTGCCCAATCCGGCCCGTGACCTAAAATGAGTTTGACACCCCTGTTCTAAAACAAGGAGTGGTTGTTGATGAGAAAGAAGGCTGTTTTACATGATGAGGGATCTTGATCTGTTGAGGAAGTGGGCTGAGGAGTGGAAGTGTGAGATGATGCACTTTAGAAAGATAAACCATATGACTTACACTCATTGGCCAATTTATTAGATACCCCATGTACCTAATATGGCCACTGAGTGTATGTTCTCTGTAGCCCATCCACTTCAAGATTTGATATGTTGTGTGTTCGGAGATGCTCTTCTGCACACCAGTGTTGTAATATGTGGTTATTTGAATTACTGTCACCTTCCCGTCAGTTTGAACCAGTCTGGCTATTCTCCTCTGATCTTCCTCATGAACAAGGCATTTTCACCCACAGAGCTGCTGTTCATGGGTATATGTTCTTTTTTCCACACCATTCTCTGTAAATTCTAGAGACCATTGTTTGCAAAAATCCTAAGAGATCAGCAGTGTCTGAGATAGTCAAAACACCCCGGCTGGCACCAACGATCATTCCACTCTCAAAGTCACTTGGATCACATTTCTTCCCCCGTCTAAAGTTTGGTCTGAACACCAACTGAACCTCTTGACCATGTCTGCATGCTTCTATGCATCGAGTTGCTGCCATGACTGACTGAGTTGAAAATTGCAATAGCAAGCCCGTGTACCTAATACAGTGGTTACTGAGTGTACACTGTTAATGAGAGGCCATAAGGAATACAATGGAACAGAGGCACCTGGTACAAAGGTAAACAGGGTGGTGAGAAATGTGCTTTGCACGCAGGCCTTCACCAGTCAGAGTGTTGAGTGTAGGAGTTAGCACATTATGCTGTTGATGAATCAGTTATTGGTGTGGCTCTACGTGTAGTACCGTGTACAGTTTGGTCACTCTGTTGTAGAAAAGTTGGGATTAAACTGGAAAGAGTACAGAAAAGAACGAGAGGGTATGAGTTATAGAGAAGCATTTGGCCAGGCTCGGTCTTTGTTCCTCGGAAAACAGGAGAATGAGAAGAATTAAGAGAGGCATAGATAAGGTGAATAGTTCAGTCTTTTCCCCAAGAAAAGGGAGTCCAAAAGTAGGGGCATAAGTTTTGAGTTAGAGGGTTTTGAGGGGTAGGTGGTAGGTATATGGACTGAGTTGCCAGAGGGAGTAGATACACAGAGCTTAGAGGGATATGGGCTGGACTCAAGAAATTGGGACTAGCTGGATGGGCACTGTAATTGGCACGAACTGACTGGCCAAGAGCCCTGTATTTGTGTTTCGTTAAGACTCTGAATGTTTGTTGAAGCTCAACAATGCTTCAGGTAAAATCCAAATTCTGGGCCAATCAAGTAACATTACTTGGTTACCGCATCTCTCATTTCTTTCTTGATGTTTAGGATTAATTACATAATCAGGAAAGGACGGAGGTGCTGACTCAGCACCAATCCCAGCACACAGATTGGAGTGCGTTTGCTTCCCATGCCACCAAAGACTCTCAGATTAACATTGACTTATATACCAACTCTGCCCTTGAGCACATCAACAAGAGTGTAGATAGAGTGACATCACAAAAACAATTAAAAGTTTTCCCCAACCAGAAACCATGAATAAACGGAGGTTCAGCCTTCAGGTCTGGAGACTGGGAGGCTTACAGCTCAGCTGGGGCCAACCTGAGGAGGGGAATCTCTCATGCTAAACACACATACAAACAGAGAATCGAGGAGCATTTCAACTCCTCAGACCCCCAGCGCATGTGGCATGGCATACAGGTCATTACAGGCTTTAAACCACCTAGTACTATGCCCCCTTCCAGCTCTGCTTCCCTCCCTGATGATCTCAATTACTTCTATGCTCGCTTTGACCGTGAGAACAAGGAGGTCACCCTCAAAGCAGATCTCCCACCTGGTGATCTGCCTCTCTCACTTTCCACCTCCGATGTTTGCGCTACCCCGAGCGGGGTGAATGTACGGAAGGCAGCTGCTTCGGATGGAATACCTGATCGTGTGCTCAGAGTCTGTGCAGGGCAGTTGGCCGGGGTCTTCACAGACACTTTCAATCTGTCCCTGGCCCAGGCAGTTGTCCCCACAAGCTTCAAGGTTGCCACCATTGTGCCAGTGCCGAAGCATTCCACTGCCACGGGCCTGAATGACTTCCGCCCAGTTGCACTCACCCCCATCATTGCAAAGTGCTCTGAGAGACTGGTTCTATCACATCTGAAATCCTGTCGGCCCACTGCCCAGGACCCCCATCAATTTGCCTATTGCACCAACAGGTCTACAGAGGATGCCATCTCCAGGGCATTTCACTCTGCCCTGACCCACCTGGACACCCCCAACTCTTACGTCAGAATGCTGTTCATTGACTTTAGTTCGGCATTCAATACTGTGACCCCCTCCAAGCTGATCGCCAAACTTCGCCAGCTTGGTATCAGCTCATCCCTTTGCAATTGGACCTTGGACTTTCTGACTAACGGACCCCAATCTGTTAAGTTAGAGAACCCCTCCTCCTCCACTCTCACCCTGAACACCAGTATGCCTCAAGGCTGTGTGCTGAGCCCTCTTCTGTACTCACTTTTCACCTATGACTGCGTTCCTGTACATGCGTTCTATCTCCATAATCAAGTTCGCAGACGACATCACAGAGGGGATGAGGAGACGGCCTACAGGGACGAGGTCCAGCACCTGGCCGCGAGGTGTGCCAATAACAACCTGGCCCTTAACACCCAGAAGACAAAGGAGATTATTGTGGACTCCAGGCATACTAGGAGCCACACTCATGTCCCCACCTGCATCAATGGAGCTATAGTGGAGCATGTATCAAGCTTCAAGTTCCTTGGTGTCCGCATTTCCGCTGGTCCTTGAACTCCTCCATCCTGATCAAAAAGGTGCAACAGCACCTTTATTTCCTGTGGAGCATCAAGAAATCTCACCTCTGTCCCAGGATACTGACGGACTTTTACTGTGAGAGCAGACTCACCAACTGCATCTCAGTGTGGTACGGCAATCGTCCAGTATCGGACTGCAAAGCATTTCAGCGGGTGTTGAAAACTGCCCAGCGTATTATTGGCACTCAGTTGCCCACCATTGAGAACATCTACTCTAAATGCTGCCTGGTCAGGGCGAAAAGCATTATCAAGGATGCATCTCACCCTAACCATGGACCTTTTACTCTCCTCCCATCTGGTAGGCGCTACAGGAGCCTCCGCTCCTGCACCAGCAGGCACAGGAAGAGTTTCTTCCCTGAGGCTGTGACCCTGCTGAACCTCACATCACAGCGCTAAGCAGCATTGCACCCATATTGTACTGTCTCAGTATTTTTATATTTGTATGCTGTAGCACTTACTTTTTATTCACAATTATTTTGTAAATAACACTATTCTTTGCATTTCTGGTTAGATGCTAATTGCATTTCATTGGCTTTGTATCTGTACTCGGCACAATGACAATAAAGTTGAATCTAATCTAGGTTAATCTAATCTAAAGAAGTCAAGATAGCATGCAGTCAGATTGTCAGGAAAGGCAGGCAGGTGATGGGACTCAGTTGCAGTAAAAGGATGAGTATCAAATTATTAGGGATGCAGAGTCAGACAGGACAGCAAATACGGTACTCAAAGTGTTGTATCTAAATGCACATAGTATAAGAAATAAGATGGATGATCTTGTTGCAATATTACAGACTGCCAGGTATGATGTTGTGGTCATCACTGAATCGTGGCTGCAGTTGGGAACTAAATGTCCAAGGTTACACTTTGTATCTGAGGGATAGGAAGGTAGGCAGAGAAAGTAAAGTCTGATGTAGCAGCATTTAAGTGGAGTAAGGGAAATTACAGTGGTGTGAGAGAGGAGTTGGCCAAAGTAAATCGGAAGGAGCTGCTGGGAGGGATGTCAGAAGAGCAGCAATGGCGTGTGTTTCTGGGAAAAATGAGGAAGGTGCAGGACATGGGTATTCCAAAAATGAAGAAATGCTCGAATGGTAAAATAGTTCAACCTTGGCTGACAAGCAAAGACAACGCTGTTGTAAAAGAAAAAGAAATGGGATAAAACAAAACAAAAATTAGTGGGAAGATAGAGGATTGGGAAGTTTGTAAAACCCTACAGAGAGCAACTAAAAAAATCATTAGAAGGGAAAAGATGAAATATGAAAGCAAGCTGGCAAATAATATCAAAGTGGTTAGTAAAAGTTTTTTTCAAGTATGTTAAAATAAAAGAGAAATAAGAGTGGAAATAGGACTGCTATAAAATGAGGCAGGAGAAATAATAATGGGAACAAGGAGCTGGCTAATGAACTAACTGAATATTTTGCGTCAGTCTTCACTGTGGAAGACACTAGCAGTATGTCCGATGTTGTAGTGTGTGAAGGACGAGAAGTGGGTGCAGTTCCTGTTACAAGAGAGAAGCTGCTCAAAAAGCTAAAAGACTTAAAGGTACGTAAGTCACCCAGACCAGAGGAACTATAGCCCAGGGTTCTGAAAGAAGCAGCATTAGGGATTATGGTGGCATTCGTATTGATCTTTCAAAAATCACTGGACTCTGGCATGGTGCCAAAGGACTGGAAAATTGCAAATGTTACTCCAGTCTTTAAGAAAGGAGGAAGGCAGCAGAAAGGGAATTATAGACCAGTTAGCCTGACCTCAGTGGTTGAGAAGATGTTAGAGTCAATTCTTAAGGATGAGGTGATGGAGTACGTGGTGACACAAGACAAGATAGTACAAAGTCAGCATGGTTTCCTGCAGGGAAAATCCTGCCTGAGAACCTGTTGGAATTCTTGAGGAGATTACAAGTAGTAGAGATAAAGGGGATGCAGTGGATGTTGCATATGTGGACTTTCAGAAGGCCTTTGACAAGGTGCCACACATGCGGCTGTTTATCAAGTTAAGAGCCCATGGTATTACAGGAATGTTACTGGCATGGTTAGAGCATTGGCTCATTGGTAGGAGGCAGTAAGTGGGAATAAAAGGATCCTTGTCTGGTTGGCTGCCAGTGACTATTAATGTTCTGCAGGAGTCAGTGTTGAGACCACTTATTTTTATGCTGTATATAAATGACTTGGATGATGGAATAGATGTCTTTGTTGCTAAGTTTTCAGATGATATGAAGATGGGTGGAGGGGCAGGTAGTGTTGAGGAAACAGGTAGGATGCAGAAGGACTTGGCAAATGAAACACAATGTTGGAAAATGTATGGTCATGCACTTTGGTAGAATGCAAATGCCATGCTAGCATTCATTTCAAGAGGTCTAGAATACAAGAGCAGGAATGTGATGCTGAGGCTTTTTAAGGCACTGGTGGGGCCTCACCTTGAGTATTGTGAACAGTTTTGAGCCCCTCATCTTAGAAAAGATGTGCTGGCATTGGAGAGGGTCCAGAGAAGGTTCACAAGGGTGATTCCAGGAATGAAAGGGTTGTCATATGAGGAACATTTGGTGGCTCTGGGTCTGTACTGGCTGAAATTCAGAAGGATGAGGGGGGATCTCATTGAAACCTTTCAAATGGTGAAAGGCCTAGATAGAGTAGATGTGGAAAGGATGATTCCCGTGGTTGGACAATCTAGGACAAGAGGGCACAGCCTCAGGATAGAGGGGTGCCCTTTCAAAACAGAGATCTGAAGCAATTTCTTTAGCCACAGGGTGGTGAATTTGTTGGCACATGCAGCTGTGGAGGCCGGGTCATTGGGTGTACTTAAGACAGAATACAGGGAGAAGGCTGGGAACTGGGGTTGAGGAGGATAGAAAAAAAGGATCAGCCATGATTGAATGGCAGAGTAGACATGATGGGCCAGATGGCATAATTCTGCTCCTATGTCTTATGGTCTTATAATTGTAGAAAACATGTCATTGTGGTTTTTAGAAGAATAAATCAAACTGTATTTGTCCTGTGGCTACAATGCTACCACGATGGGTTAGACATATGCCGGGTATGGAAACTCTTCACCTTCTATTCCATACTGTGAAAGAAGGCAATAAATAGCAAGGGAGATTGAAACTGAATGAAGATGACATCAAAGAATTTATTTTTTTCCTCTTTCCTTCTTTAATTCTTCATTTCTCTTAATTCATTTACAAAGTACTACTGAGACTCTTCGACTCCCTCACGGAACAGCAAATGAAGGTCAACAGAAAGTCATGCTGCTAACTTGAACTCTGTTTCTTTTCTCTCTCTAATAAACACGATAGAGATCAACTGAAATCATTCACTCGGTACGAGATGGAGAGTCAAACTAAATTGCTAGAGGAGGGTGCACAGATGTGGCTCCAAAATTACCATTAATGGTACTGAATATGAGAAGTGAAAAGATTTCTATCACATTCCCTTGTTCACTATTTTAATGCAGACATTTTAATTGGATTAAAGCCTCTATCTACTGGGTTGTATAGTGAGCAGCAATAATTTCTGCTGCTACTGGTCATCATTTTTGCAACAATACTTAAGTTTATATAGCACTTTTTACAGAGAAACACAGTATATTTCTTTTAAGAGAAGAGTGAATCTAGTAGATAATAAATAAATGTTTGAGGTTTGGGGCATTCATTTCTGATCCTGACAAAAGCATCTGAATTAAACATCACATCAGAATGTCTGGCTTAGTATGTTGTGACTTTCTGCTTACTTTAATAAACATTAAAAAATATTTAATGCCATTTAGCTGACATAGTTCATGAGTATTTTAATACTGTAGGGAGTAACTTTTTGAAAGAACCATTAGGTTATTTATAATGTGTGTGTATTTAATTTCAAAATGAAAGATAGTTCCAGGGGGAAAAGTTCTTCCAAAAAACTTTGCAAGTATGAGGCTCTGGTTTCTGGAGCATAGCAAAGAGGAAAGGCTGTGAACTATCGGAAAATATTTGGTCAACCACGAGGAGTTACAATACTGACTCATTGTAGAGAATTTGCTGCTAATCATAATTTATTTCTGGGTACAGAATTTTGCTTTCAAAACCTTCACTTTTTTAAAAATCTTAATACCCATGTGAATGGGCGCAGGAATCACAATGTGTAAGTTATTCGTTCCAGTTAGACCTGTCAGATTTCTGTTTATTTTCTGATCCTTATGGTTCTTCCAGGAGTGAAAAATGGTGATCATTCTTAATTTCAAGATTTTAGAGTACATACTAAAGAAAACTAAATAAACAGCTCAGAAACCAAGTTAAGAGGGGAATTACTGCTAAGACAAAAGAATAAAGATGGCACTTCTGAAAAATCTATCACTTTTATAACAAGATAAGAAAAAAATCTTTGACAGAGAATAAACTAGCTAGTAGGCTACATAGTTAAAACAATGACATCATCTGGATACTTAGCCAATGAAAAATGAGAAAGGTAATAAACTGTTAGTTCAACTGCTATATTACTTTCTGCCAGTGTGTGAAAAATATAAATCTTATAAAAAACATTATTTTTAAAAAAAGCTGTGGTTTCCAATAAGACACAGGAGCAGAATATGGACATTCAGCCCAACTAGGTGCACTAGAAAATACAGAGTGCTATCTAGGGATTAATGAATGTTTGATCCTAAACCTCATGAAACATTCAACTTATGCACTTTGATGGACACTAATACCTCACTTACATCATGTGGCCAAGAATTCTATCTTAGCTTTTTAACACTACGTTCTGCTCTTGTAGTCACATACATATTTAACTTTAAACAATTTCCTCTCCTTATTGAGAAAAACTAGAAGGTGGTTGTTGATTGCCAGCAAAACATTTACATCCACAATGGTACCTCAGGTACTGCTGCTGAGCGCACTGGAGAAATTCTACATCTGCAAACACAGCTTTCCAGCACAGTAGCATAGTCGTTAGCAGAATGCTTTAAAGTACCAGTGACCAAGGTTCAATTCCTACTGCTTTCTTGAAGGAGTTTGTATGTTCTCCCTGTGACCACATGGGATTCCTGTAGGTGCTCTGGTTTTCTCCCACAATCCAAAGGTTGGTAGGTTAATTGGTCATTTTAAAATTCTCCTGTGATTGGGTTAGGGTTCAATCGGGGTCAATGGGCAGGGTGGCTCAGTAAACAAATAAGCAAAGACTCTAACAAATTTCTACAGATGTACTATGGCAAGCATTCAAACTGGTTGCACTACTGTCTGGTGTGGAGGGGCCACTGCACAGGATCGGAAAAAGCTGTAGAAAGTTGTAAACTCAGCCAGCTCCATCATCGGCATTAACCTCCCCAGCATTGAGGATGTCTTCAAAAGTCAATGCCTCGAAAAGGTAGCATCGATCATTACAGACTCCCAACAACCCAGGATATGCCCTCTTCTCATTACTACCTTCATGGAGGTACCACCGAACGATAAGCACACACACTCAGTGCTTCAGGAAAAGCTTCTTCCTCTCCACCACCAGATTTCTGAAAGCACAATGAATCCAAGAGCACTACCTCACTAGTTTTTTCTCTTTCTTTTTGGGCTACCAAGTTAATTCAACTTCTTAATGTATATTTCTTATTGTAATTTTTAGCATTTTTATATGTACCGCACTGTACTGCTGCTGCAAAGCAACTAATTTCATGACATATGCCAGCAATATTAAACCCGATTCTGATTCCAAAGTGGCAGCTGCAGTTTAAACTTGCCAGAAGTATTATCTGCACCACTTAGAGGTACCTGGTCCAAATTTGTACCAACAGTGCACTGCAATGACTCCACCTGCAAAACTGTCCACATCAAAATGGAGAGCAATGGTATTATCACATGCAAAGAGAGGGAATTCCTTTACCAACCGAGTGTGGATATGGAGTCTGCTTATCATTGAACAGGGGCAGACAACGCAGGCATTCATTTGAATAACATATACATAAAATGAGTGTCAATTCAAATTTGAAGTCACGGTGTTGATTAATGAGAATCATTAAGACAACAGATTGACACAGTGTCCAATAGCTCTATTATGGATAACGATAGCCATGACAACAAATTTGGTCAGCTATCATTAGCACAAGCACCATTAGTTTCAAGAAGTACTTTGTTAAAGCTCTGAATGCTCTGCAGCAAACATAGTACATAAGATGAACATTGACCAGCCACCAAAGCTGCCTAATTGCAGCTGTAGCCAACACTACCAGGCAAGGATTGGAAATAGACATTGGAAATTGGTGGATGAAACTGTTCATGGTTGATTTGCTCAGGATTCTGACACAGGTAGTAAAGGAATAACTTCCATGTAATTGACTGTGCCTGCGTAGCTATTCTGCCCCATTTCCTATATGAATGCTGATGGTCATGGGGGAGTCTAGGACCAGAGGGCACAGTCTCATAATACAATGGCATCCCTTTAGAGCAGAGATGAGGAGGAATTTCTTTAGCCAGAGGGTAGTGAATCTGTGGAATTTATTGACACAGATGGCTGTGGAGACCGTCACTGGGTATATTTAAAAAAGGAGGTTGATAGAATCTTGATTAGTTAGGGCATCAAATGTTACAGTGAGAAGTAGGAGCATGGGTTTGAGAGGGTTTATAATGGAAAGGTGGAGCGGACCCATTGGGCCAAAGGGCCTAATTCTGCCCCTATGTCTTATGATCTTAATTCCAAGTCTTTTATATGGTTAACTTTCTAAATTCAGTGATCTCTTCTGTTCCTGAGAGAAGCCTATGAACACGCTCTCAGAGTTTGGACAAGCTTGTAATTATTCTAAAATAGAAAGCATTATATATCCAAGGAGCAAGTTGTATGATGTTGGGACGTAGAATAATTACTTCTCTGTATCTCAGAAGATCGATATGGACGAGTTGAACAAAGAACATACAGGGATTGCAAGGCACATCAAATGTGAGGCTGTTCATGCTAAACTGCTTAGATTAGATCCATTTATCTTTCAAGCTGTACACAATCTATCTCATTGTACATTGTCTAAAAAAATTCCCAAAGTTGCAGGGTCTTGATAGGTCTTTCAATGTAAGATATACTGGCCAAATTTATAGCTCTCTGCTACTTCAAATTGCTATTTAAGTATAGTTTTGTTACTTCTGGGGTTGGAACGTTTTTGGCTTTCTGTAAATTTTTGAATGTCCAGTATCCTTCAGAGCAAAAAAAAATTATGAAAGTGGTTCATAGAAAACATAGAAAACCTACAGCACAATACAGGCCCTTCGGCCCACAAAGCTGTGCTGAACATGTCCCTACCTTAGAACTCCCTAGCCCTGGGGAAAAGGCCTCTGACTATCCACACGAACAATGCCTCTCATCATATTGTATACCTCTATCAAGTCACCTCTCATCCTCCATCGCTCTAAGGGGAAAAGGCCAGGTTCACTCAAGCTATTCTCATAAGACATGCTCCCCAATCCAGGCAACATCCTTGTAAATCTCCTCTGCACCCTTTCTGATTCATTTTGCTCTCTCACACTGCAGCATTTAGTGATTGCTTTATAAAAATGAACTTCTACCTCAAGGATATTATTAGTAAAGAAGAATATTTCTATTTTCCCATGAAGATTGTCAATGACTTACATGCCTGATTGTATAGCCTTAGGTACCTGTTTAGCTTCTGTTTGCCTCAGCTATCATTTTATTCAATTTCCAAGCTAAACCATAAGGCTTTGTGTTTAAGTCTTCAGTGCTCGTACACTGCAGACCTCGTACACTGCAGACTAATGTCCCCAGAGATACTTCCTTTTACCTTTTCTTTTAACAGGAAATGATGGAAGATTCAGCACGTCAGGCAGCATCACACAAAAGGAGAAAAACAAAGTTAACATTTCAAGTCAATATCCTTTATTCAGGACCATTCACCAGATCTAATCTGCTGCACATGTTGACCATTTCATGTTTTTTTTGCCAGCATTTTGAGGTGGTTAAGTTTTCAGTTTACCACATCTTGATAATGTCATTGTAGTGGATTGATTGTTTGTATATAATTACCAATTAAATCAGTGGAAATGAAAGTTTGCTAGTTTTGGCAATGTATAACCTGCTTTATATTCAACTGGCAATATGTCACTGGTGTTGGATGTTGCCAGTATCAACCAAGGGGTAGGATCTTAATCAATGTAGAAGTTTTACTCAGTTACAAGTTGAATTGTCATTCAACCATCCACCTGAGTAGAGGCAAACAAAACAGCATACCTATGGGGTCCGGGTGCAAAACACAGAATCAGCAGTCACATACTGCACACAGCACCTACAATTAGAATAGCAGAAAAACATACAGTTACAAAAAAATTAAGAATAATGTAAAATAGTAACATAGCCCTAGTCCCCAAGTGTTATGGTCTGTAGATTGATGGTGCGTGGTTGCTTTCCTGGAGCCACATTACTGCAAGAACAAGCCCACAGCAAATGCAGACAAATGCAACTCACTTGTCTTACACTGATTGAACACTGGAGGGCAGAACCAAAGGGAGGGATCACTCACCAACCCAACATAGAATCCAGAGATGCACAGCCAGCTCTGGAGTCTGCAACAGGTGACTCCCCAGGCATGAGAGCCTAGTCCATGCAACAACCAAAGCCACGCTGCCCCCCCCCCCCACCCCTGATGTCAGTCTTTCCAATGAACCAGTGAATCAGATTCTCAGTATGCTACATTACCAATGTCTAACAGGGTCTTGCAATCACAATAAGAACACCCAAGACAATCATTTGTTGGACTGTGCACTGCCTCTGATGCCTTCTTTACAATTTGAGTGTGCTAGAGCATTTCTAACCTCCTGCTCCATCTTGAGCTCAGTGTACTGTACTGAGTTTACTGAGCAAGGGGCTAGTTACAATTCATACTTGGCTTCTCAGCTTTATGCCAGCCTTGGCGGATGTCCAAAGCATAGTTCAGTACACCAGCCAAGTGAATAAAACTTTGAATAAAGCCACTCACCTGCATGGCAAAAGGATCATGCAGATAATTGGCTTATTGCTTTACTTATTTTGATTAATATTAATGATTTAATCAATTTAAATATTATTATAATATACTTTAGTTTTGTAAAAAATTTAAAAATTGTTAAGTTTATTCAACTGCTTTTAAAAGTCTGATTATTTTCTTATGCTATTTAAACTTAAATTTTGTTGACTTTTTTTTAACTGTAAGATGACAAACTCATCAGGGTAATGAGGGGGTATGAATTCAGGAGAGCTAGATGTTGTGGCAGCTAATGTCACCATTGATTGTGATCCTTTCCCTGTGCAATGGGCTGAAATATTCAGCTAGGATCATGAAGTGTGATTAAATGTCAAAACTCTGGATTTTTCCCTCAGTCTAGAAAGAATGTGTAAGGGAAATTGAATCAGACCTGTTATTGGCCTGGAGAAAACTAGGTAACCTGACATATCAAAGCTGGGCACTTCCTTTTCTGCCTGTCAGCGCAGAATATGTATATATATCACTGGCACTTTGAAGAGCACAAAATGATCTCCATTTTCCAAAACAGATGGAAATAGATTCATAGTGTGAAATGTTGAACTTAATTTTTTCTGTATAGAGTCCAAGAAATGTGTTCAGTGGAGGCTTATATAATTATTAATCAATTAGTTTGCAAATGCAAGTTAGTTTGCATGAATAAGCTTACAAAGTATAGATCTTTCAAGGTATTGATGTAATTTCCATTGCGCATTAGTGACGTCACAGCAGTATTGCCTCAAGAAGGTAAAGAGAGTTTTCATAAATAATCTTTAATAAAATCAAGTGAGTAATATTTATACTTAGTGATTCCTGTGGTGAACAACATGTTCACCTTCATTTGAAACTCTTATCTTTGTATTTATTTAAACCTTATTCTCTTTCTCAATAATATGAGTTGAAATGCAACATTCTAAAAAAAAGCCACTTAGATGAACTAATGTAGAAAGCAGCAGCACTGAGCCAGCTCCATCTCTGTTGTAATTTCTCCTTATGTTTCTACGTCGAAGCAAGATTCATCTTTGCCTTGAACCTCTGATCCAGTTGCAAGTTTACTGAATAGGCTATACAGTATTTTAGTTTCTTCTTTGATTATTCTTTTTAGTTTCTATTGCTCTTGTGTAATTCTATTCATCTCTGGTGCTGCCCATTACTCTAACAGAAACTCATTGGTTGGAATTGTTATGGACTGTGTCCTTGGCTCTACACACATACTCAACGACAGAATAATTCTTTCTGATTAGGAACTGCAGCACACTGCTCAAGGTTGTATGCATTACATGTAACAGCTCAGTTGATCGCAATTGTTTGACATAACAATCTGTATTTCAGTTCTGTTTTCCAGTTATTTTAGGTAATGATCTTCATTGTTCAGAGCTACAAGTATTAAATATAAGTGTCTTCTCGTTATTTTCTCTTACTGACAGTCATATGCCCAATTCATTAAGTTACCATGTAGGGATCCATGAACAAAATTTAAAATGTCTTGTTCAAAATTCAAAATTAATTTATTATAAAAGTAAGTATATGTCACCATATAATACACCGAGATTCATTTCCTTGTTGCATTCACAGAAAATGAATATGCAATATTTAGAATGAATGTTACAAAATACTGAAATTTTGAGTCCTTGTGAAGTTACTTTTCTATAAGCATTAGAATACTCTAAGCTCTGTAATTGTAGATTTATTATTTTACTGTTTTATTGGCTTTACGTTAACTGTCCCATTGGTATTTAATTTTGTTTGAAATGCCAAGAGATTCTGTATCATAGTGTAGAACCAAATGCATCTTGACGATACAGTTGGGAAGCTGTGGCATTGTGGGTTTGCAACATATAACCATATAGCAATTACAGCACCAAAACAGGCCATCTTGGCCCTCCTAGTCTGTGCCGACACTTACACTCACCTAGTCCCAGTGGCCTGCACTCAGCCCATAACCCTCCAATCCTTTCCTTTCCCCTTCGTGTTACCCTTAAACTTTTGCCCCCTAACTCTCAAATCATGCCCTCCTGCTTGAATCTGCCCTACTCTCAATGGAAAAAGCCTATCCACATCGACTCGATCTATCCCCCTCATTATTTTAAATACCTCTTTCAAGTCCCCCCTCAACCTTCTACGCTCCAAAGAATAAAGACCTAACTTGTTCAACCTGTCCCTGTAACTTAGGTGCTGAAACCCAGGTAACATTCTAGTAAATCTTCTCTGTACTCTCTCTATTTTGTTGACATCTTTCCTATAATTTGGTGACCAGAACTGTACACAATACTCCAAATTTGGCCTTACCAATGCCTTGTGCAATTTTAACATTACATCCCAACTCCTATACTCAATGCTCTGATTTATAAAGGCCAGCATACCAAAAGCTTTCTTCACCACCCTATCCACATAAGATTCCACCTTCAGGGAACTATGCACCATTATTCCTAGATCACTCTGTTCTACTGCATTCTTCAATGCCCTACCATTTACCATGTATGTCCTATTTTGATTATTCCTATGAAAATGTAGCACCTCACACTTATCAGCATTAAACTCCATCTGCCAACTTTCAGCCCACTCTCTTCTAACTGGCCTAAATCTCTCTGCAAGCTTTGAAAACCTACTTCATTATCCACAACGCCACCTACCTTAGCATCATCTGCATACTTACTAATTTACCACCCCATCATTCAGATCATTAATATATATGACAAACAACATTGGACCCAGTACAGATCCCTGAGGCACATCACTAGTCACCGGCCTCCAACCTGACAAACAGTTATCCACCACTACTCTCTGGCATCTCTCATCCAGCCACTGTTGAATCCATTTTACTACTTCAATATTAATACCTAAAGATTGAACCTTCCTAACTAACCTACCATGAGGAACCTTGTCAAAAGCCTTACTTAAGTCCATATAGACAACATCCACTGCTTTACCCTTGTCAACTTTCCTAGTTATCTCTTCAAAAAATTCAATAAGACTTGTCAAACATGATCTTCCACGTACAAATCCATGCTGACTATTCCAAATCAGACCCTGTCTATCCAGATAATTATATATACCATCTCTAAGAATACTTTCCATTAATTTACCCACCACTGACGTCAAACTGACAGACCTATAATTGCTAGGTTTACTCTTAGAACCCTTTTTAAACAATGGTACCACATGAGCAATATGCCAATCCTCCGGCACCATCCCTGTTTCTAATGACATTTGAAATATTTCTGTCAGAGCTCCTGCTATTTCTACACCAACTTCCTTCAAGGTCCTAGGGAATATCTTGTCAAGATCCGGAGATTTATCCACTTTTGTATTCCTTAAAAGTGCCAGTACTTCCTCCTCTTTAATGGTCATAGTTTCCATAACTTCCCTACTTGTTTCCCTTACCTTACACAATTCAATATCCTTCTCCTTAGTGAATACTGAAGAAAGGAAATTGTTCAAAATCTTCTCCATCTCTTTTGGCTCCACACATAGCTGTCCACTCTGATTCTCTAAGGGACCAATTTTATCTCTCACTATCCTTTTGTTATTAATATAACTGTAGAAACCCTTCAGATTTATTTTCACCTTACTTGCCAAAGCAACCTCGTATCTTCTTTTAGCTTTTCTAATTTCTTTCTTAAGATTCTTTTTACATTCTTTATGTACATACTTAAGTGGAGAAGGTTGTACATGGACTGTGAACTTGGTTATACTTGCTGGCCTCTGTTGGCAGGATGCTTTCCTACCTTTGATCATTGGTAATCAAAAGGCACAAAGACCGAGGACACTTTTGAACTTTGAACATTAGAGATTCACCAGCTACAATTATGTCATAGCAATGTTGGGTCTCCTCTTTTCAAGTTTTACCCCATTAGAAGGCCAAGTTATAGAACTCATATCAAAACATTCTCCCTGACATAACATTTCCTATGTAACTGGATCTACTGAGTACTTTAGGACATAGTAACTCTTAAATATGAATAATATTAGTGTATAAGTTGTTTTAAATAACCAAATGGAAACTTATATTCTCATAAAACACAAACTGGTCCTTAAGTTATTTATGCATTCACATATTTTTATAAAACATTTCCTTTATCAGTATAATCAGTCCCAGACTGAACACAGATTTTAAACCTCCCCAACTTTTTAAACCTGGGATTGATTAAAGTGAGTGGGGAGCTGCTTTATGCACAAAATAAGTGAAGGACGAGCTTTTGTTTTCAATTTGGCAGAAATTTCTAATTTGAAGGTATTTTAAAGAGCTTGCATAAAGGGAGTAGGTGATGAGAAAAAGTAATACAATACACTCAGGGGGCCTTGCTGTTACTCCTACTCTGATTACTTAAGTTCTTATGTTCATACCTCCCACCATTTGCACTGTCTAGCCTTTACCATTTTTAACCATCTATGTAGGGCAAATAGAGCAAATTATTTGCCATAACCAGAGTAATAAATTACAAATGTTATTCAATGTACGGTATATTTTAAATGGCTTATTATGTACTTATCCAGTGCGTACCATTTTTGAAAGCTTCTGCTAAGTTGAGCCAGTCTCAGATATTCAAGAAGTTTAAATCAGCAATTTGCACTTAGCTGAAGTGCAATTATGTTAGTGCTGAGATTCTGGAAGCAATTGTGAACAATTAGGAGAGGAGGTTGCTAAGTGATATTTCCTGTTTTTGTTGTAAATATGTTGGTTATTGGTTTTTCATTCACCACGTGCGGTGAATCAGCAGTGGGGTTTGAACAGATAGAAACAGAGGCTAAATTCATCCTGTGGTCTCTGTTCCAGTAGTACAGTTCATAACTTGCAATATCACTTAACATTAGGGGAAGATGTCATTCTGTTGTAAATCCTGGCACTTAAACAGAGCTTGCTAACTATATTCCATATCCATCAATCGTCATATCTGTAGGCATCATCTTATTCTGCAACGTTTATTACTTTCTGCAGGGATGAATTTCTCTTACCTTCTGTTTTCAATTTGGCCAGAAATGAGCTGTACCAAACACGAAATTACCATGACTACTGGCCAGTATTTTGAGGCAAGTGCTGTACCTCTTAAACCTACAAAGCCTTTCCACTATATTCAAGTCAAAAACACAATGGACTGTTTTTCACAACTATGGCTGAAAGATTTGCAAGGAAGAAATTGGGTTGTTATTGATGCATCATCAATAACTCTCTGAGACATGAGGCGAGATATCGGCTTTTATTGACTGGAAGAAAGAACAAGCAGTAGTTGACCACCATACTACATCCTGGAGACTGAGGGCAGGGCTCAGGCCTCAATCGCCTTTATACTGGGGTCTGAGGGAGGAGCCACAGGAGCAGTCAGCGGGGGGCTTGTCCAGACAGGTATATGTAGTTCACCACAGTTATGTCATTAGTGGTGTAGCGAAAAGGAGAAACGATCCACTGGGATTGATTTCACTTGATTGAATCAAGCTTGCAGAAGGAGTTCTAATGAGTGGAAACGCTAAAAGTTTCAGAGAATAGACAGGTTAGATGGTACAGATTAGATAAATGGTTAATGATAACCCAAGTTTGCCAGGAAGAGATAGTGGACATAAAGAAAAGAGAGAGTAGCAAAAGAAGAGTAGAGTGGTAAAAAAAAATAAACATGCACTGAAGGAAAAGAACAGACAACAGAAGGCTTAGCATTGTCTCTTTCACCCGTTACCTATAACCACAGTTCCATATTTCACACTGAGCCCATGACTTAAGGATATCAATGTATAGTCTTGCCTTCCTCTTCACTTCTTTTTACAAAGGGGAATAAATCAAATCTAATTATTCTACTGAGCATTTTCAATGGCAGTAACAATCATACTAACAATGATAGTATTACCTTTGGTAAGATTCACCACATATGATGGATCGAAAAACCAATACCCAACACAGTCCCTTTGAAGAATTCATAGAGCATTTCATCTTAAAGGTAATCATCGTCATGAAGTCACTAAATCAAGTCTTTAAGCCCACCAAATCCACACTGACTATTAAGTAAATATCTATGAGAATCACAATTACCATTTCTTATTTCAAAGCCTTCTATTCCTCAGGGATTCAAGCACCCATCTAGATATATAAGCACCATGAGAGTATCTGACACTATTACCCATTCAGGCAATATGTTTAAGATTACCCTCTGGAAGTCTTATCCTTTACTGTAAATCCATACCCTCTACTGTGAGACTCCTAATCAATCAGAAAATGTTTCCTTCTATTTACCCTTTCTACATACCTCATAATTTTTTATACCACAATCATGTCTTCTCCCTCACAGCCTATCCCACTTCAATGTTCTTTGCTGAAAATATGGTGTAAGAATAAAATGAGGTTTGATTGTCTCAGAAAAGGCATTACTGCTTTCAAAATAAAACCATTCAGCTCATTAATAAATTCCTGAGCAATAAAGTGGAAATTTGGCACATTTTTGTATGTAAATATATTAAATAAGGGCAAGACTAGTATTCACGAAATGCATCTCAATTGGCAGAGAGGAGTTAAAAGATGTGACTAAATGATGAAGGATGTCTCTTGAAACTGTTATGAAATGAGCTACTCTGTTATGATGCAGGATGCTCAGTGACATTATTTATGAGCAAAATCAAAGGGCAAATTTTTCTTACTTGTTGGAGGTAAATTTCTTTAACACTGGGACATAGGCACATCTCACACATCGCTTGTGAAGCAATTTGAGTTCTAGCTCAAAACACATGCTCCTGAGCTTTACAAAATATTTGATTGCCAAGTCCCTACAGGATTCATTTATACCGGCAGTTGCAGGAACTAGTGGATTGACATTAAACACGATCTCCAGTACCACCTTACCAGAGCAGGGGTGAAGATCTTAGAGAGTTTGAAATGTTCAGCCATTGATTGAAATTTTGAAATTCGATTTCCATCGACTTGCTTCTGAGTAGGTCACTGTGACTGCATTGTTGCACTCGCTTGTAGGCGAGATCACCCAAAGATTGTACAACCACCAAGCTTACCACAAGCTCTGAAAGTAACTTTGTGCCGTCGCTCTGGAGGATCAGAATGTGAAACACAGGTTAGGAGAAAGCAGGATTGAGAACCCTGTAAATGCAGGTAGCCTACTAGAAAGAAGACGGCCTTTTTACACACACACAGGCGCACAAATAGGAAACGCAGCTGCTGTGAAGAACTTATTGAGAAGTTTGGCATCAGAAAAGCTTGCTTCGTTTAACTGGGTATTTTTATGACCTGTTGCATGAGGATTTCAGACCTCATCCATCTCAGTACTGTTCCCTCAGTGGCTAAGAAATCACATCCCTGGAAGAGCCTGTGTAACTTTGCAGCATAAGCTGGGGCATTTCACAGCATCTCTATAAGAACAATAACTGTATCCATGCAACATAAAACAAAGTGACTCCGCAGCTTGAACAAGGATATCCCTAAATTAAAATCTAGGATGCATCTAAGTGCATAATTATTTATCTATGCAGCATAAATCAGGCCATCTCTTCATAGCAGAACTACCTGCTTTCTAAATCTGTGAATTTGATGCAACTTTTGCTGGCTCTCTGTACTATGAAGGATAAACATCAAATGTTTCTGTTAAGCTAACACTAAGGCTTTTGCTGCACCTTAAAACAAAAGATTTTCTGTTCTGCCTGGATATGGTAACCTCCATTAATGAGACAGGCGCAATCTATCAGTAATGAAAAGTCGCTGTGTGATATACACAGTACAGAACAGACATCTGGAAATGATTTTATTGAGGGGAAGTCAGGAGGGGCTGTGTGATGGTGCAAATCTTTGCTCCATTGCTTCTATTTGTGGGATTTACTGCTTTGGAGGGAAGCCTTAAAAGGAGAAAACACTGAATATGCCTTTTTATGAGTACAAAATCTTTATTAAAAGAGGAGAAAAAGAGAATGATAAAGACTTACCATCACATTAGTTGATAATTTCCTGTATTCTACTTCACTAATCAGTCATAACACATGATCCTCAATAACAAATGAGGATGCATAGAGCTTTCAGTGAAAAACTAATATGAACATCTGAAGAGCTTAATTAACAGTAAACTTTAAACAGCTGACTCATGTTTAATATTTAATTGCAATTTTAAACTGGCTTTAAGAAATAAAAGACTTCTTACAACTGCAATTTGCAATTTGTCAAACTTGCACTTTGTGGAAAGACTTATAAACAGAAAGGTATAGAGCAGTCTCATTATATATTCAGACATACTGAACAGCAGCAATTTGGGCCAAATATCTTCTGACAATATTGGCAGCACTTAGATGTAAAAATTCATATTGTAAAACTCACAAGATTTATATATATTGGTGATAACATTATTCTATTTATGTAACCATAGAAAGTACTAAAATATGTCATAGTGGCTATTACAAAGGCAATTTAGATGAGTTTGGTAGATGGCCACGTCAACAAATGATGAACATGTATTAGGAATGTTCAATAATTTCAAAATATTATATATATAAAAACAAGTCAGTTATACTTTGTTAATAATAAATTAATTTTCAGCTATAACATCTGCCAAACAGTGACTTGTGAGTCATCTTTACTGATACCAGGCCCTAAAACATTCCTTGGATTGATATTTGTGAGTTTGCTGCCAACCTGTGAAATGACAGAGTTCATTTGTAAATTATATATAAGATAGTAAACCATCCTATGTGACTCACTTGAAAGTTAACAAATAAAATTTGCTGACAACCTACAAGAGAAACTTTACAACTGAGTGATCAAAATCTTGACCAAAATACTACTTGAGAAGCTGCATCACACAGTAGTGTGGTGGGTAGCACAACATATTACAGTACCAGCCCCTTGGTTTCAATTCCCACCACTGTCTGTAAGGAGTTTATACGTTCTACCCATGACCATGTGCAATTCCTCGGGGTGCTCTGGTTTTCTCCCACAGTCCAAAGACAAACTGGTTTGAAGCTTCAGAAGTTCATTTATTAGAAAGTATACAACTCCGATAATCTTCTTCTCCAGATAGCCATGAAGCCCAAAAAGGAAAGAACAGCAACAGAGCTATCAACCCCAAACCCTCCTTTCTGCCCAAAAATCAAACAAAAATGGAAAAGGCACATCGACCCCAAATACCCCTCCTCTGCACACAAAAAAACGAGAAAGATTGGGTGAAAAGCATGGAATATAAAAAAAGCTTTAAGACTGAAAATATTTCTATAGTCTCAGTCTGTAACCAAATACAGAAAACATGTAACATTCTCTGGGCACAGTGGCAGGCCAGAAGCAGAGTGATGCCATCAGGGATCAAAAGGCAGTCTCCCCTCCCTGGCAGCGGAGTGATCCCCAGCAATCAAAAGGTAGAATGAGGATGCATATTTCTTTCAGGGAAAAACTAACTAATATGAACATCTGAACCACCTTCTGCAACGACCCGATGTTTCAATCTCCCTCGATGCTTTAATCAATGAGTTGGAGTTGAAGATCGGCTCTCGCATCATCCTGCAGTCCTCTTGCCATGAGGTTTGTCCATGCTGTCTCTGCCTGCTGGAATCCTCTGAGGCTGCAGAGGGCTGAAACACCCAAACAATCTCCAAACTGCAAATCGAGGTTCCAACAGTTCCAGAATTACATTCAAAATGAAAAACATATGTAAGAGACATGAAGTGAAATATATCATTTAATGAAGATGTTGGCCGAAGAAGTGTTGTACGCATGCACCACCTTGCTGGAGTTAATTGGTCATTGTAAATGGTCCTCTGATTAGGCTAGGATTAAATCAGGATTTGTGCGTGGCGCAGCCTGAAGGACTGGAAGAGCCTATTCCATGCTGTATCTCAATAAATAAAAACAAACAAAAGTAGAATGGTTATAAAATCCATGGAGAATATTTCTGAGCCTACAGCTGGCAACAGTGTTTATGATAAAGCACACACAAGAAGTAAGAATTGATGATGCTCAGAGATATTGACGTGTTCTAGGACTGTTTGAAGTTAATGGGAATTAAGGTATTTAAATGCGAATATTTTGCTTTAAATAGACTGGAAGTTAACATAGCTTAGTGGTACATTGGTGGCTAAAGAGGATGGTGAGAGTTAGGATGGGGCAGCTGCATTTTGGATGGCCTCAAATTTATTGAGGGTAAAAGATCATAAGATATAGGAGCAGAATTAGGCCATTTGGCCCATCGGGTCTGCTCCATCACTTCATCATGGCCGATCCACTTTCTCTCTCAACCCAATCTCCTGCCTTCTCCCTGTATACCTGCATGCCCTGACTAATCAAGAATCTATCAACCTCTATCTTAAATGTACCCAATGACTTGGCCTCCACAGTTGCCTGTGGCAACAAATTCCACAGATTCATCACTCTCTGGCTAAAGGAATTGCTTCTCATCTCTGTTCTAAATGGATGTCTAGTCCGAGGCTTTTTCCTCTGATATTAGACTCTCCCACCAAAGGAAACATACTCTCTACATCCACTCTATTGAGGCCTTTTGACATTTTATAGGTTTCAGTGAGGTCCTCCCCATACTTCAAAATTCCAGTGAGTAGAGGCCCAGAGCTATTAAACACTCCTCATATGACAGAACTTTCAATCCCGGCATCATTTTCATAAACTTCCTTTGAACGTCAGCCCACCCTTTCTTAGATAAGGAGCCCAAAATTGATTACAATACTCAAGTGGGGCCTTACCAATGGTTTAAAAAGCCTTGACATGAACATCCTTGCTTTTATACTCTAGTCCCCTTGAAATAAATGCTAACATTGCATTTGCCTTCCTCACCACTGATTCAACCTGAAAATTAACCTTTAGGGAATCCTGTACCAGGACTCCCAAATCCCATTCCATCTCAGACTTCAAAATTTTCTCTCTATTTAGACAATAGTCTATGCTTTTATTTCTTCTACCAAAGTGCATGACTATAGATTTCCTGACGCTGCATTCCATTTGCCATTTCTTTGCCCATTCTCCTAAAAGACAGAAAGTTGGGAAGCTCCATGAATCAAACAAAAATTCTTTCAGGAATCCTTGTCAGCCATATAAACAAATAAGAGATGAGAAAATTATCCACTATTGGGTTATCATTCCTGGGAGAAAGGGAAACACTTCCCGTGCAACAGTTAAAAGACAATGTAGACAAAGGGCACTGACACTTATATAGAGTTTACAGCCCAGCAACTTCACGTTCATACTATTATCTAAAAAATTCCTTCCAATTTTATCCCTTCATTGCATTTATCAATGTTCTGCCAATTATTTCCCCTTTATGTATTAATCTAGTTTCCCTTAAATAGTCCTTTACAACTACTCAATTACTTCCTCACTTTTTACAGTCTTTGATTTAATTTTTCTCCTTCTGAATTTTCTTAAATTTAATAATGTCTTTTCTATCCCTACCCCATCAAATTCTTTCAGAGTTATGTTCTTGGAGAAGCAAATGGATAGAAGTATTTCAGCCCTAGCCTATTCAGTTTTTCCTGATAGTTTTATTCTTGGGAATTTTTCTGAACTTACATTCTTTTTACAGCATTAATGGCAGATCTATACATGGTACTCCAAATTTGATGTAGCCCATTCATTTTTCAAGCAATATGGCAAAAGAAATAACAGGCTTGGGGATGTTAGCAGGCACAAAGAAGCATAGCCTCCAATGTATTAGTGAAGTTGTGAGTAGAAATTAGAGTCCAAAGGGAGTGGGATAGACTCTGGAAGCTGGGTAACAGTGGCAGTGTAACTGTCCTTCTTATAAAAAGGTTGATGACTGTCGCAAGTTTAAATTGAGAGGTTCATTGATTCACAAGGGTTGTCCACATTAAATCAAGAGCCTGGTGCAGATACACTTTATCTACCATTCTATAGCTCATTCACATTGCCAATCATACTTGCATTTCATTGGATTGGTGTCTTGGAAAACAATTCTGCTAATGGCAACTTGCCAAACACTCGAGTACATTTCTTAATCAGTCCTCTTCATCATCAGGCCAGGCATGACCAGATTTGGACAAGTTCAAGGAAGAGCTTTCAATCAGAACCAAAGAAGAAACCTGGGGAAGCATAGCCATTATAGCAAAGCTTGAGTTTGAAGGAATAAAAATATTCGACTGGTTAGGAAGATTTATAGGACCACCGGTAAAACGGAGCATATTGATGTGGCTTGGGAAATTTAGACAACAGTCATCAAGCTTCTTGTGCTTTGTTGAATGACTTTATATGTGCATCTTTAAGGCCTGCTCTTCTGCCTTTCAAATCAAACGGAGCACATTGGAAGAAAAAGACATTCTGACACTGAGATTCAATGTTGGTACTAAGCTCTCACCATTCCAGCCCTGGCATCTCAGCCACAATTGACAGCCATTTATGGGAAAGAGTTCTGTGTTACAAGCAAAGCAAATGCAATGTTAGCTTTCATTTCAAGAGGACTAGAATATAAAAGAAAGAATGTGATGCTGAGGCTTTGTAAGTCATTGGACAGATCACACTCAGAATATTGGGCTACTAAGATGGTGCCGGCAGTCATCAGCAATGTTCCGGGGACTGCAGAAATTGTTCCAAAAGTTCCTCTTAAATATAATTCTTTTGAACCCAGAGCAGTCAGGTGCTGCACTTAAGGTTCATCGCCATAGCTGAAAGCAAGGCAGGAGAGGGGTAATCCAAGCCAGGCTGAAATGCAGAGAGATGAAGCCTTCTCTACCCAGCATCTTGTTGGCAAATGTGCGGTTGCTGGAGAACAAGATTGAGGAGCTGGGTGCCTGACTGCTGCACCAGAGACAACCGAGCGCCTGCTCAATTGTATGCTTCATTGCAAAGTGGCTTTCTCCCAACAGTCAGGCAAGAAGGATTCATGATTCACAGAATGGACTGGACTGCTGACTTGGGTAAAGCAAAAGGAGGAGGTACGTGTTTTATGGTTAACTCTCGCTGGTGCTCTGACATGGTAGTTCTGTTGAACTTGTGTTTCCCTGGTTTGGAACACCTAACAATCAAACGTGGTCTGTTCCACTTACCTTGGGAATTCTCCTGTGCAATCCTGATTGTAATTTACGTACTATCAGTTGCTGACTATGATCAAGCATTCGCAACACTGTGTCATGTTGTCAGCAAACAAGAAACAGCTCATCCTGATGCATTTCAAATCATAGTCAAAGACTTCAACCAGTCCTGCTTGAAGAAAAACCTGACCAGTTACCACCAGCATGTAACCTGCAGCATCAGAGGTCCCAACATACTAGACCACTGTTATACTAAGATAAGGATTGCCTACCATTCTTTGGCCAGACCACAGTTTAGTAATTTGGATCATTTGGCTCTCCTCTTACCTGCATACAAGCAGAAGTTAAAAAGCAAAACTCCAGAGATTAGGACAACAAAGTGATGGTTGAGGAAGCCAGTGGAGTCAGTGCACTGTGGTCAGAGTTCAAGCACTCATCTAGAGATCTCAATGAATACACTGTGGTTGTAATAGTCTTCTCTAAAACAGCCGCAGATGAGTGTGTCCCCACTAAATCATTCAGAGTCATCCCCAATCAGAAGCCCTGGATGAACCATGAGATCCAAAATCTGATGAGGGCCAGGTCAGAGGCGTTCAAGTCTGGAGACCAAGGTAACTACGGGACGTGCACGTCTGATCCCTGGAAATCCACCTCAGGCAAAGTAGTACCCACCTGCTTCCAGCAGGCTTCAATTTTACCCAGATGGTATGTTGCCTTCCGGGTGCCAGGGTATGGAACATCTCAGATTCCGATTGAGACCTCAGCATTAAGTGAGAAGGTGAACAGCCAGAGGTTATGGTCCATGTTGGGTCCCAATGACATGCGTAGGATGAGAGGCGAGGTTCTGCAGAGGGAATTTAGGGAGTTAGGCACCAGGTTAAAGAGTAGGAACTCTAGGGTTGTGATCTCAAGATTGCTATCCATGCCTTGTGCTAGTGAAGCCAGTACTAGGTAGATTATATAGTTTAACACGTGGCTGAGGAGTTGGTGTAGGAGAGAGGGCATAAGGATTTTGGATCATAGGGCTCTCCTCCTGGGAAGGTGGGACCTGTACAGAAGGGACAATTTTCACCTAAACTGGAGGGCGACTAATATCCTAGCAGTAAGGTTTGTTAATGCTCCATGGTAGGGTTTAAACCAGAGTTGCAGGGGAATGGGAACCAGAGAACCAGAACAGTTAGTGGAGAGGTCGTGGAGGCTGATGTTTTTAAGACCACAGACAAAGTCAGGAATTAACAGGCAGAGCACGTTGTGACTAGTCTCCTGAGCTGCGTATTTTTAATTGCAAGACGTACCGTAGGAAAGGCAGGTAAGCTCATAGCATAGATCAACGCCTGGAATTATGACGTTTTAGCCATTGGTGAGACTTAGTTGCAGGTGGGGCAGGACTGGCAGCTTAGTATCATTTTAGATGTGACAGAGCAGGAGGGATAAAAGGAGGAGGGAAAGTGTGATGGCAGTGCTCTGTCAGGATAGTCTAACCCAATGAGGGAGTATGCGATACTGGACCTGCTACTTAGGAAATGAGACTGAGCAGGTGACAGAAGTTTGTGTAGGGGAACACTTTGCATCCAGTGACCACAATGCCAAAAGCTACAAAGGAAATATGCAAAAAAGCTAGGTCTAGACCATGGGTTGAGATACTAAGTTGGAGAAAGGCTAATTTTACTGGTATCAGAAATTATTTGGCAAGTGTGAATTGGGATAGACTGGTTTTTGGCAAAGATGTACTTGGTGGGAGGACTTCAAAAATGAAATTTTCAGAGTACAAAGCTTGTATGTACCTGTCAGAATAAAAGAAACCAATTGTAGGGAACTTAGGTTTTCAAGAGATATTGAGGCCCTGGTTAAGAGTAAATAGGAGGTGCATAGCAGGTATAGGCAAGTAGGAACAAATGAGATGCTTATGGATTATAAGAAATACAAGAGAAAATTCAAGAAAGAAATCAGGAAGGCTAAAAGAAGGCATATGTCACTGCATTTGGATATGGCCTAAGCGCAGAGCAAGAGACATTGAAGCAGGTCAGTAGTTCACAGACTTTAATGCAAACAAAGTTAGAGAGAAAAGAAAAACAATAAATTCTAGGCCAAATAGGGCCATGAACTAAAACTCTCACATGGAAAATGAAGCTAACACTACAGCTGAAAGGAGTAACTAAATATAAAATGAATACTGCTAGTGTTCAGAATCAGTTGACTTGACAGTCCAATTTCTCTGGCAAGGCCGAATGCAAGCAGGCAGCGAAATGTTGCTGCGCTTTGCTTAAGTCTCGAAAAGCACTACAATGAAAGGAACAGAGTTAAATACCATCACAATGAAATAATAGTTAGCTGATATGTGAATATTCATGAGCACAATTGCTGTATCTATTGTGGTGCCAAATCCATGGTTGAGACATCATGAAGTTGCTCT